>NW_021620921.1:6273401-6278253 GCF_004785775.1 Grammomys surdaster | reverse complement strand
TCTCTCTCTCTCTCTCTCTCTCTCTCTCTCTCTCTCTCTCTCTCTCTCTGTGTGTGTGTGTGTGTGTGTGTGTGCATGTGTGCGTGTGAGTGTGTGCGTGTGCGTGTGTGTGTGCACTCACGCATACATACACATGAGCCATGGTGCATGTGTGAACATCACAAGGGGTCAGTTCTCTCCTTGTGCCATATGGGTTCTAGGGATCAAACTCAGGCCATAAGGTGACAACTGTTCTTACCTCTGGCCATCTAGCCAGCCATCTGCTTTTAGGATCTGCTTTTAGGATCTCAAGGTTAAAATGGTCCTGGAAGGTGACTCATTTAACTTTTGTCATCACAAATTGAGGTTGCCTACCACAATTCTGTCATATCCTGCTAAATGTGAGCACCTTCTTCGGTGGGGAACTCACACATTCTCAAATATGTTATCTACCAGACTGAAGGAATGTGCACATACTCCTTCCATACAGCCTCTGTCCTCTTCATTGGGGCTTCTAGGAGTAAGTCTTGTTTAGATGACATTCTATTTTTTTGGACAGTATTTGCCACCTCTATTGGAAATTGTGGTGCCTCAGAATCCCTATTCAAACATGCTGTCTGATCATGCTGGATTGAGCCTTGATGGGCAGGATAACTTTACCTAGAAGATAAATATGAAAAGGAGCAACACCTCTTTCTCCCTTATTTCCATAGATGTGATCGACTGTGGACCTGTGCAGGCCCCTCCTTAGCTGTCCTTATTTAAGCTCTACACATGATATGAACAGTTGTCTTTAATGATCACTTTTTTCCTTTTATTGCAGACTTAGCTATAATTAAAGACTTAATCGATGGGATAATCTATCTTAAAAGTTGCAGTACTGATTAATCGATTTTTATTTGTTTTTACTCAAAATATCAAAAGTGTTTACTTATAATTTTATTATTTTAGGGGACACTATTTCATATATTTTACTATACTTTGTTTACATTTAAAATTTTTATAGTAAACATCATGACACATTTGTAATATGGTTTGTTGTATCTGTTTTGTATATTTTATCTTGTGTCTATTTATATTTTGGACTTCACTTTTTCTCTGAATATTAATTCTCTGCCCTTATTATTATTATACCCTTTATGTCTTGTAAATTTAACAAAATGCATACAAATGTATCCCCCTTTTTTTGAACATCAAGATGACTTCAAGGAAATATTTAGAAGTGAATCTTTAAGTAAAACATTAAATTTAGTTTTCATTTATAATGAAAGTCCAATTTATCTTTAATAGGCCTCTCAGATATTTCTCAGCTTCTCCAATTCTGCCTTCTTATTTATTCAGTGAATTCATTCCTTATTTCATTTCTGATTAGATTGCTTTCACCATGGCAGAACTCTGGAAAATAAACCCTCTTGTATTTAACACATGCTTTACTTTAGTTGTAGTGAACAGAATAATAGAGCAGCCTATTAGAAATTAATTTTGATGGTTGGTGAGAAAGTTGTAACATTGTTAATCTTTAGTGTGGTAGAAAATGTGTTTCAAAGGCTGCTTCTTTTCCTAATTCGTCCTTCTGCTTACAGGAATACCTGTCACTGCAGTATGAAAAACGTAACAAAACCTTATTATTTCACACCCCACAGTGATGATTGTTTAATCCTTCTCAGAACAATGGAAGGATAAATGTACTTTTCCTTCTTCACTGATAGTATACCTGACCAATGGCTTATCATCCATTTTCTGTTTGTAATTTGTTTATTTTCTTATTCTACTAATTCTACTGTCTCCTCTTCAGATTAAAAGCCCAGGGGGAAAGGAATCTGTGTCTCTAGTGTCTGGTACAACTAATCATTGATTATGAATGCTTACTGACAATATAAGACTGTTTAATATTCTGCTGTTCTATAACAGCACCTAGAATATTTAATGTAGTTATGAAAAGATTACTGCTTCCCAGAACTGTATTTGTCTGATAGCTATATCTTAAATAATCCATTATTATGCAAGTTTTGTCTTTTAAAACATTCATAACTTTCATCCATTAATCTGATGATTAACTATATCTATTGCAGCTAGGAGATGTATATATATATATATATATATATATATATATATATATATATATAGTCTTATATTGTCAGTAAGCATATATATATATGCCATATGAGTACCAGTGAGGACAATGCAGTCAGCATATGGAACAACTGGTCCTGAGAGTGCATTTTATTAAAGGTCCCTGGTAGAAGGATGGTAAACACTAGAAATAAACAGGTTTCCCAGCCCATCCTGACAAAGATGGCTGTTGCATAAAATCAAATAATATGTATGCTTCCCATTTTTCCACTCATGGATGATAGTGACCTTAGGTTCAATAAAGGATTAAGGAAACAATTAAAAAATTAAAAGCCCAAGTTTTGTGGATGTATATTTTATCTGCATCCTTAAACTCTCTTTACTTTCAGGTCGTTATAGTTTGTGTTTCTGACTGGGATCTGTCACTTTGTGGACCTGATGTTGAAGTCACATTTGAGCCTTCCTTCCCTCCTCCTCTCCAATCTGGTAGCAACCTTCCAGGGCTTCTGGCTTCCTTTGTGCACAGTTGTGCTGTTTGGGCCTAGCTCTCCTAGATGCCTTTTCTTTCTTGTGTCAACATCTCTCAGTGTCTCTTGCCAAGTCGAGTATAATTCTTCAGATAGCACTTAGACTGAGCACTTATCTGCTCAGAAGGTCAAGCTGTCTTCTAACCTAGTGTAGGAAGTTCAGATTGTGCCAGCCGACCTTCAGGCTCCCATTTTCCCTATCTTATTTTCCTTTACTTCCCAGACTATTCCCCAGAACAGACCCACAGCTTGATATCCTCTTGGATGGAATTGAGAACAAGTTCAGGAGTTTTAACTGATTATATTCATCACTAAATTGTAGGTTTGATATTGGATGTCACCAGAGAGGATTTTTCCAAATCAGAGAGTCATCAGAGGAGACAGGCCTGATGAATGGAACTATGGAACTGTGTTGCCAGGAGAGATAGGTGTGGAATTGTCCGAGGGAGCACTTGATTGCTCTTTTCAAGTCCTTGGAGAGTGATTTAGGAAAGTGAACTTTATGCTGTTTTACCATCAAGTGCAGATGTGGGAATAATAATCAGAGTACAGAGCATAGGGATTTCCGAGACTGGATCCTTAGGTAATCGAAATTTCAATATTGTTTAAGTCTCTGTAGCTGGGCTGTGTTTCTAATTCTGTCATTAGGTGACAGACTAGTTCATCCTTCTGATATGAAGCCCTTAGGAATTTATGATATATAGCATGATTTTGGTGTTACTTTTCATTACACCTTACACATTACATTTTACCTGAAATGTCCTTGAGTGACACAAATACTAATTTACAGTGTTCACTTGGCAGCCAATATAGAAAGATTAAAGGTTGTGGACTCAAATTGTCATCCTTATTTCCTACTGTGTAATGATTTTGGGCAGGTTATTTTTATCCTTTTTTTTTTACAGTAGAGTTATTGGAAGAATCAGTTATGCTGATGGACATTAATTCAAATGCTTTATATCATGAAAAGTGTCATTCATAGTAACCTTTATTTTTCTCCTCTTTTATTTTATGTTTTTCTTTTTGTGGTGGTGGGGTTGAACACAGAGCCTTACATATGCTAAGGGGAGACTGTACAACCGAGCTATAGGCACCTAGCTCCAAGATTTTTTTTCTTATTCTTTTAAAATCATGATGTTCTCTTCTAAAAACATTTCATTTCCCACTACAGGAGTAAACTTCAAGAGATATATCAGTGTTCTGTTCTAAGGGCAAATTTTCTCTCATTATTTAAGTCTATTACCATATTTTTCTCTATGGATAACATACCATTTTATTTACAATGACAAAATGGTAATGGAAAATTAACTTAGGCACATGCCACTCTCTGATAAGATTGGCAGACTTTCTATACCTCTTTTGCTTTTGTTTTCTCTTGTTAAAAGAGATGCATGAAATAGTTGCTCCTGACATTTGTTTATTAATAATTCAGTTGGGGATGGAGAGTTAAGTCGGTGTTTAAAACTGCATGAATACTCTTTCAGGGGATCTGAGCCTTTTACCCAGCACCCCTAACACATGATGTATGCTTACCCAGACATATGCATACACACATAAATGAAAAATTAAAGTATTCTGAATCTATTTGTTTTTATTTTATTTATATGAGTACACTGTAGTTGTCTTCAGACACACTAGAAGAGGGCATCAGATCCCATTACAGATGGTTGTGAGCCACCATGTGGTTGCTGAGATTTGGAAGAACAGTCAGTGTTCTTAACCACTGCGTCATCTCTCCAGTCCTAAAGAAAATATTTGAAAGTAACAGTTGGTTTTGTTATTTACATTATGTATTTTTTTTATAAGAAGATTCTTATTTTCTCGTGCTGATGGTGGCTAACTCTTAAGTGTCTGGGTTTGGTTCCTTAGGAGGGTTGTGAGGACTCTTAACACATATCTCTCTTTATTTGTGGTGGTTTTCTGGCAATCTTTAGTGTTTCTAGGGGACATCATTTTATCTGTATCTTTATCCTGCATTTCCCTCCAATATCCAAACAAGTCTGAATGTCTGAAGTTTGTCTGTTTTAAAAAGAAATTTTATATGTGTATGTGTATGTATGTGTTCAGTAGATGCCCTTGGAGGCAAGAAGGACATGGGATCCCCTGGAGCTGCAGCTAGGGGAGTTTGTGAGCTGCCCAGTGTGGGTGATGGGAGCAGGAACTCTGGGCTTCTGAAAGAGAAGAAAGTGTTCTTAACCACAGAGCCTTCACCCCAACCCACCAGTTTCTCTCTCTCTCTCTCTCTCTCTCTCTCTCTCTCTCTCTCTCTCTCT
>NW_021620921.1:6187540-6273391 GCF_004785775.1 Grammomys surdaster | reverse complement strand
TCTCTCTCTCTCTCTCTCTCTCTCTCTCTCTCTCTCTCTCTCTCTCTCTCTCTCTAAAATTATTTTATTGTTTTTGAGGATGGTATATATGCATACAAGGTATTTGGATTTAGAATGAGTACTATCTACACTGAGGTAAACAGTGTTGACATTTCTGAAATTTATTGTAAAACAGACATTATTTTATTAAGTTCTGTCTAACTCACCTTTTTCAGGAATGATACATTCTAGCTATTGAGATCTCTTGTTGCTTCACTAAAATAACTTTTAACATTTCAGTTATGAAGCAATGCTAAATAGAAAAGGCTTCACTATATTGCCCGTTGAGCATAATGTCGTAAGTTCAAATGTAATGAGCTGGCTGATAAATTTGAAAAGATGTACCCCGTTAAAAGAAAGCATGGTGCAATAAACCATTGCTTGCTTTAAAATATTGCTAAGCCGGGCAGTGTTGGCGCACGCCTTTAATCCAAGCACTTGGGAGGCAGAGGCAGGCGGATTTCTGAGTTTGAGGCTAGCCTGGTCTACAGAGTGAGTTCCAGGACAGCCAGGGCTACACAGAGAAACCCTGTCTTGAAAAACCAAAAAAAATAAAAAATAAAAAATAAAGTATTGCTAAGTTTTTAAAAGAAAAATGGATATTAAGTATTATATTTGTACATATATTTGTTATATATATATATATATATATATATATGTATCACATATATGTATACATATATGAGTGTGAGTGTATGTGAATGTGGGGAGATGGGTGCACATAGGTACATATGCATGTGGAGACTAGGGATCTTCAATCACTGTACAGTTTTTATTATTTTATTCATTCATTCATTCATTCATTCATTCATTTATACATAGCATGTCTTAGTGAACCTTGGGCTTGTGAATTTAGCTAGACTAGCTGTTCAGCAGGCCCCAGGGATCCTCCTGTCTCCACTTCCACGATGCTAAAAATTTAGGCATGTGTCAGGTTCTTAAATTTTAACAGTTGCTCCAGTAAGAACATTCTGAATCCTGTAAAATGGTTCAGCTGGTTGTTACATGACCCTGATGACCTAAGTTCTAGCCCTAGAACCCATATAAAGGTAGAAAGAGCAAACTGAGTCTACAGTGTTTTCCTATGACCTCCAGAAGTGTGGGATGGCATGTGTTTGCCTGCACTGACACACATGTATCACACACTGAAATATAATAGTAACTAAAGTTTCAAAAGACTTAAAAAGGTATGCTCTTTCTCATAAGTTTCAAATCAGTAATTCAAACTTTTAAACTATGCTGTAAAAACATTTATCTCATGTTGAAGAGAAGTGTAACATGTCTATATTTGAGAAAACTATAAGTTTTTGTTATTCCTGCTATGTTTAGTATCATCATGTTATAATTATACTATAAGAATTCAACTTTGGGCATTGTACTCTTTCTGGTGCTGAGAAAAATGCTTAAAGAAGAGAGAAATAAATTTATGCTATATATATATATATATGTATATATATATATATACATATATATATATATATCAATCTTAGATACACATATCGGTATTATAACTGAACCACCAACATTCTTCCCATGAGCCAAGTGCTATATTAAATCTTCCATATGAATTATCTCATTTAATATTCATCATAACTATATGGTAGTTTATATCATTTGCCTTATTTTTCAGACAAGCAAGCAGGCTTGTGGAGACTAAGCAAACAAAATGTTTGAGTGGTGAAGCCTGCACATTAACCATGCTTTTGGCCTTTATTCATAGCTGGAACTTTTCATTGTCATATAGCACTTTTTGGGTGCTTCTGCAGTTAGAGTCAGAATTGGAAAAGACGGTGGTCAAACTGTACTTTCCTATCTGTGCTGAAATCTGTCTGCATCTTAGGCTGATGGCTGCTCAGCTTCTGCTTGAGTAACTCCAATAATTGGAATTTCATAACTTCACAAGACAGCACCTTCTATTATTGGATAGCTCTTATCAGTAGATATCTTACTTGTCTGGTTATTGGAAATTTGTCTCCCTGTAATTTCCACCTGTTGGGTCTAGTTCTGCTTCTGGAAAAATCCTTAATGTCTGTTTTTCCCCTTTTGCTTTGTGGCCTTTCAGAGGCTGTGCTGAATTCCTGGCAGCTCCATCTGGGTGTAGCATTCTTAGGGGTTGCAAATAAAGCAATGCTTGGGACTACAGTGTATGGATTTTAGCCACTGCCTTTCAGCTTCTCTCTCCTAGGCCTGCATTTCAATAACCTTCTATATCAGCTGAGATTGTCTAGGCATCGTTACTAGGAAGACACCTGCTAATTGAGGTCGTTTCTGATTACTCTTTGAAATTGGGACAATTCTATCTCGCTCATTATTTTTGTCTGAGTTGTTCGTAGCAGTTTATCACAATCTGAAATATGTACATTCTGCTTATTTTTCTAGTGACTCCTCCCATATCAATTAAAATGTGATATGAGTCACATTTACATATATGTATACAAATGTGTGATACATGTATATATGTATATATATATATTCACACACAAATATAATACTTAATATCCATTTCTCTTTTAAAAACTTAGCAATATTTTATTTTCTTTTTTTTTAAATTTTAATTGTTTTTTTTTTTGGTTTTTCATGTGTTTCCATCACTGCCACAGTCTTTAAGCACTTGAGGATGGAGTATGTGGCCAACAGATACTTGTTAAATAGATAAGTGAATTGCCCTCACACTTAACATTTCAGGGTGCTGTGGCCACCAGAGAGCTCAAGGAGATTCGCTGCTCCCATTCTAAATTTTGAAATTAATAGTAATAACAGTGTAAGTAATTATTGTGAATGAATTTGTGTGTCTGTGTGTGTAGGTCAGAGGATGACTTTGTTCCCTCCAGTCACATTGACACAGTTTCAGGGACTGAGCTCAGGTTTGGGGACATGCATGGCAAGTTTCTTTGTCCTGCTAAACCCTCTTGCCAGCCTTGCTCGCTTTCTTAGCAGAAAAAAGCTAAGATGTACCATTGGAAACTATTAATTTTTCTTTGAATCTTTCAGTTTTATGTACTTCTTAGTCAGTTAATTTCCTGGGAACCCAGGAATGCTGGCTGACAAAATAGTTGCCTGTACCAAATTTTCTGCTGCTAAGAATTATAATGCCAAAACTCTATAGTACTAGTCATGATAAAAATGAACTTTACGATTAGTTTTATGATTTTTGTGGGCCAAAGTCATAGTTTAGTGGGTAAGTAAATGTATGCCAACTTTTTTTCTTTTAAGTGGTCTCTTTGTGGCACTTCATCTTGATTTTTTGATTGGCAGCGTATCTTACAGGTTTTTTTGTTTTGTTTTGTCCCTGAAAGTGACCACAGCATTAGAAGTTGGATATTTCCACATTACTGTTTTTTGGTGCTAGTAACTGAAGACAAATGGACAGGTGAGCGGCAAACATGCTGATGTGCAGAGACTACAAAATGGAAGGCTCTAGGGCAGTGGTTCTCTCCCTTCCTAATGCAGTAACCCTTTAACATGATTTGTCATGTTGTGCTGAACCCCCCAATCATAAGAATATTTTCATTGCTACTTCATAACTGTAATTTTCCTATTGCTATGAGTTGTAATGCAAATATGTCTTTTTCTGATGGTCTTAGGTGACCCCCGTGAAAAGGTTATCAGATCCACAAAAGGGGCCATGACTCACAGGTTGAGAAACACTGTACAAAGGGGACTAGACTTTCTGCTTGTCCCACAGTGGGCAGATTTTAGGAAATATTCTTTGAGTTATGAGAAAACTGTTAAAATAAATAATATAAAAGCCCAGGGGTGGGTTCAATACCCACTTCAATGGTTTATGTTCCCGAATGAAAGACACACGTATAGTCTTTATATTTTAATATGTCTTAAGCAGCACAATGGCTGGGCCACTGCCTAACCTCTACATAGTCAATCCCGAGTTATTTCCTGCTAATTCTATATTATATCTTGGCTGCTCTGGACCCTGATCGAGGGCGACCCAACCTGGCTTCTCTCCTGGCTCCTTCACATGGTGGCTATGCCTCTGTACTGCACTCTTCTCAGGCATGGTGTCTCTAGTCTCCTCCATACTCTTCTGGCATGACAGATCTCCCCTCTCCTTCCTCATGGTCTCTAACCCTGGGAACCAAAACCCTGCCAATGTCTCTTCTCCCCAGCTATTGGCTGCTGTCATCTTTATTTACCAATCAGAATTAACTGAGGCAGAGTCCATTGGCGACTCTTGTGCAATCAATTTGGGTCCCCAAATTGATATTAGAATACAATCAGCATTAGGCCAAACCCACTACAGAAAACCTCGTTTATTTCCATAAGGTTTATGTAGTATATCATTACTGTGAGAAAGGAAAGTTTCCCAAGAAATTGCTGTTTTGTTGTTAGAGTAACGCACAGCTGATAGCTGACTGCCTGGCTGATAGCTGACTGCTTGGCTTTACTGGGAGAAACCAACTGACGTCAGCAGAACGTCTCACTGCAACAGGTGATCTATCAGTTGGCAGAGTGAACAGGAAAGAATTTCTTCATAATCAAAAGGTGTTTTCGGATGCAGAGCGAAAAAAAGAGTCAGACATACTTTCCATACCCAGAGAGTTGACTCTAGACCTATGAATTATTGACACATGCTGTAATTCTTGTGGAATGTTAGCACACCTAATAAGATCAGATGATGTTGCTAGTCATTCGGTCATTAGTGCTGTGTCAGGTGCTTCTGAATTTAAATCTTCAGAATCATAATTGGTCAAGGTGCTGGAAAACACTTGTGGCTGCTTACTCAAAGTTATTTTTAATTTGTTTGGAAATGGTTTTAAAAATGAGGGAGATTTTAGCACTGTGCTGGGAATCTATCATCACTAAGTCCAAAAGCTTGGCAAGTACAGCTATTAGGGCAGAAGATAACCAATGGGTGCGCTGTATTGCCCATTCTATTTTATATATGAAGGGGAGGGATATTTATATTTTAGGATAATATGTATTTATGACAGATATATGAAAATACCTTGCAATTTTTATGAAGTATATTAGAATTAAAATGATTTCATCAGTAACTTAATTTCATTATAAATCTTAGTAAAAACAACCATGATTGGAGCTTTGGTTAAGCTAACAGATACCATTGCTTGGAATAGATGTGAATAATTGTTCTTCACAAAGAGCGATGATTTGGATTTGGGCTCACTGATTGGTGTTAAGGGGGTAGGAAGGACTGGTCACTGTAATGGCTAAATGAAAAGAAAACATAAGAAAGAGAAAGAAAAGGAAGAGGAAATAATTACACAGTTAAGGAACCTCTCAGGATCTCTCTTTTTTCTCAGATTAAAAAGTAGAATCCTAGTGTAACTCTGACAGCAGTAGAAAGAGTAATACTGCTGTTGCTGTTGCTGCTGGTGATGATGATGATGCCAGGTGTCACTGTACCATAAAGGTTTTACTCTTATGTGTATTTCTCTGTGTGTTCATACAGTAAACACAGCACAGGTGTGGCATCAGATGCCAAATTGAGGAAGTTCTCTCCTATCATATGGTCCCTGTGATTTAACTCATGTCCTTCTGCTTGGCATCAAATGCCTTCACTCTTTGAGCCATCTTAATAGCTTTATCATAAGTTTTAAATAAGGAATTATTGCTAATTTAGACACAAACCTATGAGATTAATGACATATGTACATACATACATATACATGTATACACATATATGTATGTATAGACACATATACATATATATGTATATGCTTAAAGGGAGATACAGAGATTGGTTTGGCTTTGAGACATTTAGAAAGCAAATGGAAGAGCTGGATTCATTATGTAAGACAATGTTATGCTTTGGGTTCTGTGGCTCAGGCTCTCTATTAGCTGGTCTAGTTCAGTATATCTCTCTACTTATACCTTATGAGTGTTAATGTAGTCTTCATCCACCAAGAATTCTACTGGACAGAAAGGATAATGCTTGTGGTACTTGACTAGGATCTCAGACTGGTGTTGATGGAGTTGTTTGTTCTAGCAGCACTTGGAACAGGGGAAGGCACCAGGGCTATCCTGTTAGAGAAGGCTGCCAAGAGGAGGTAGGCTTTGCTTTATGCTTTAGCATAGTGTGGCTTTCAGTGTGTAGGTTCTGGTAAGTATCTTATTTTTTCTTTATGTTTAAATTGTTTGAGACCACTTTAAATAAAAATGGTTCAAAACTTGTGTATACTTTTGATAGGATAGTTCACATGAGAAATACTACCTTTCTATGTATCATCAGCATGTATGTGGAAGGATGAGTTCAGAGATGTCATGGCTGGAATTGAAGGGAATGCTTTTGTTGAAGAAGACAGAACAATGATTTAAAAATGATGTCTCATTGCATTTCCTGTAAAAGGAAGATTTATAGTAAATATAAATGCCTCTCTTCAGCAGTTAGGTTGGATTTCAATATGTGAAGTATATGAATGTTACTGAGAATCTATCTTTGGGCACATTTTTAAAACACTCCTGAGTTCAATCACTTTTAAAAATGTTATAACATTATCAGACAATGATGCAACAATTATAAATCAATGTAACCAAATCCCTACTCTAAGGTTAAATCTTTAAAAGGAAGACAGGAGTCACTTTACACTACTGGTACTGGAGACCTGCTACAGAGTGCCATTCTTGGTAGAAAAACACTGTCCTATTCTGATACACCCTGAATACTTTTTCTTTCTTCTGGTGTCAATTCTGACTTCCTCATTCTGATGTATAGTCTACATATTGAGGAGGCTAAGGCAGGAAGGTCCTAAGTTCAAGGTGCCTGAACTGTACATTGAGCTCAGAAGTAGCCTGGGTATTTTAAATTTTGAATTTTATCACCAAAACTTTCCATTGTGTTCTGCATCTGATTGTATTTTAAGATAGTAAAGCTCTTATATTCATTTCATAAAGCTATAATTAATGACATTTTAAAATCAAAATTCATTTATCCTAATGTGTAGTTTTACTTTATTTTTCACTACTTAAATGACGTTTTTTCTAAGAATCTCAATTTGTTTAGATATGGTTATGTTAATGAATATTTAGTTATGGATAATTTTTAATATATACAATGAAGTTGTGATCACTTGAACATTTCTTTATCATCAGTATGTCTATCTTTTTTGTGTTCACATACTATTTTTATGACTAGCTTTTTCACGTAATCTGGCCACTTGTTCTAATATGTTCTCATTTCCCTGTTGGCTTATATGCATTTTTGATGTTATGAATATTAATTTCTTATTTAAATGTATTTATTGAGAATGTAATTACCTAGACTATGAGTTCTTTTTTTCTTGGCTTTATGGTGACTCATTGGACAAAAGTGTGACATTTTTAGTGAAGTAAAACTTATCATTTTCTCTACTTTCATTTATGTTCTGTTTTGGTTTTAAAGACTTCTAAAACAAGGGAATAAAACTTTAGTTAATATATTCTACTATATATTTCAAATACTAAAAATGAAAATATTAATAATCATTTTTTTAAAAAAGTGAAGAGTTAAAACACCTCTCAGGTGGTTTGGAACCTTGAGAAAGGGAAGGAGACAGATTTTTTAAAAAGGTAAGCAAATATGTGTAACATAATAGCAGAAAGATGGGCTGGGTAGAGTGGAGAAAGGGGAACACAACAAGTAGCAGGCAGTGAGTCTGAAGGAGGACAGAGGAAGGAAGACAAACAGAACAGTGTACAATGAAAATATATGTCATATATATTGTTACATATTTACGTGAATATTTTGTAATGAACTTACTACTTTTCATGATATCGAATTAGTTTTTAAAGAGGAAAACAGGCTGTGAGCACAGAAATGAAAGTAATGAAGTTATGCATAATCTGTGCTAATGAAAGTAACAACTTAAGTAAATGTCCTGAAAATGCAACCTAAAACTGACTAAAATAAAACATTTCAGTTACATCTACCAAGGACATTGGCTTTTTATTTAAAACAAAACAAAACAAAACAAAAAACATGATTGTGGTTTCTTTTATTCTTCTTTTAGGACTTGACTTTAAGTCTAGACTTCAGTGTGAGAGAGAATATAATTATTTTTTAAAATATGATTATTTTTGCTCTTTTCCAAAGAACGGCATGGCTTCTTTTTATTTTATAGCTGAAAAAAATCCATTTTGTGCCTGTGGAGGGCACAGTGTATGTGTGTATGTGTATTATTTTTTTCTTATTTCATTTATCTGTTGATATATGGCTTGGCAAGTTTCTGAAGTTTCTACTTCCTTAGCTGTTGTAAGTAGTGTAGCAGTTATCATGTATTGATGTTTAATGTTTATCATCTCTGTTTCTTAATTTATGATTTATGGTTGTGAAACTGGATTTGTTATCTACTTTGCTTTAAAACATAAACCCAAGCAGCAGAAGAAGGTATTAGATTGTCTTAGAAAAATGATGCTCTGAAAGGGGCCATGAAATATTGCCCGTTGCTAGTAGAGATTTGTAGTTCTTTTCCTGAGATTTAGGAGCACAGCATATTTTCAGAGGTAAAAATGAGTATGAAAGAAAATGTTTCTGTGGGCTTCTGATTGTTTATTGGGTTCAATTCCTCAGATTATACAGAAACAAAGTTCAATTAGGTGTCACATAATAGTTAGGAAACGAGACTGTGTTTGTTTGTTTGTTTGTAATGCAGTATTTACAAAATAGGCATTATTTGGATAGGGCCGTATGTATCTTCCTGGAGACTTGCTTCTCCACCTTCTCTCTAGTCCTTTATCCTTCAGAGCTGAAGACCTGGCTTAGCTGGTCCTCAGAAGGCGGCTGCCTCTCTCATTCTCTCCTGAAATTGTGTAAAGTGCTCTGCTACGCTTCCTGGCTGTTTCTTAACTCCGTGTTCTGCACAATCTCTTCATTTTATGATGTGTGGTTTTTGTCATACCTAGAATACAGGTTTTAAGTAATATAAATTTGTGGAGCTTATAAGACTGAGTCATATAGTTCCTTAGATGTTTTATATGCCTTGCAATTAAGGCATATTTTTGTATATTTTCAGGATTATACCTATTGTGTCTTATGAACGCAGTGTACCTGAGAGGCACTGATAATTCTTCTAAACTGTTTTTTAAAAATACACGTAAATAGTAACCCTCTGCACTCATTTCTAACATCAGTAAAAACTGATGGTGACATACAACAGAATTTGTTGCCCAAGCCAGCGCCCTTTTTAGAATTTATAAAATGTCTGTGATACATTGTTTCTATGCATGTTTCTGCAGACAGTCAGAGAAAATACACCCTCTGACAATGAAGAAATGGGAAGGAGAGGGTGAGGACATAAAACACAAATGCAGTAAAATAGTTGGAAGCGGTCTAATGATTTAAAGTCTATGATCTATGATTAGTTAACTCTTTTTCTTTAACAAGAGAAAAAAAAGATAGTTGGATGTTTTTATGGGACTGGAACAGAAATAGAAAGACAAAAGTAATCTGAAAAGGCAGTGTTTTATCTTTACCAGCCTCCCTCCTGTCACCCAGACTCTACTAGGAAGGCTTTTAAAGCTGCCTTAATAAGTAAAGAAGACAGAGCTGAAATCTTGAGTAGCTCCTGATGCTTTTATGTAAAACTTCACGTGATGTTAATCTGCTGAGCATTTCACACTAACTAGGTGCTGAAACTATAACAATAATTAGGGAATTTGTCAGCTGGAACTAATCCAAAAATTCAATGTTAGCGATTGTCCAAACTCTAGTGAACTAGTTATATTAAAGGTCTCATAATAACTCACTGTTCTGTTATTTCCAGAGCTCTGCTGACCCAAAATTAATATTTGATAAGTACAAATTTTCCTATCATGGTTCATAGGTATTTCCTTTTTGACATTCAATTTGTCATGTTACATTCTTTCCAGCTCTTTTGTAAGACTTCCTGTGCTCTATCTAGTGTTTGGTGTGAGTCTCTGCATCTCCTTCCATTGGCTGTTGGGTGATGTCTCTCAGAGGTTCCTGTCTGCAAGCATAAGAGAATCCTTGGTCCAGTAAAGGCTGGATGCCCCAGTGTGGGGGAATGCGTGGGTGGGGAGGTAGGAGTGAGCGGTTGAGTGGGGGCACATCCTCATAGAAGCAGGAGGAGGGGAGATCGGATAGGGGGTTCCTGGTTGGGGGGGGGAATGGGTAAAGGGGATCACATCTGAAATGTAAATAAAATATCCAATAAAAAAAAGGAAGCGGCACAGATTAAAAAAAACATAAGTACACACTAGAGACAGGGTCAGAGAGTGAGCATTACATTAAGAACATGTGTACCTGTTGCTAGCTATGTATGTGATGTGATCCCTTTTGAGGCCTCATTGTTCAAGGGGTGTAATTTACAGTTTCAAAAATTAAGTAAAGCTTTTTAAGAGAGAGAGAGAGAGAGAGAAAGAGAGAGAGAGAGAGAGAGAGAGAGGGAGGGAGGGAGGGAGGGAGGGAGGGAGGGAGACAGAGGGAGAGAGAGAGAGAGATTGAGAGAGAGAGAGAAGAGAGAGAGAGAGAGAATATCATTAATAGTCGGGAATTGGTTCTTGCCCATGGAATGGATCTCAGTTTGGGACAGTCATTGGTTGGCCATTCCCTCAGACACTGCTCTATCTTTGTCTCTGCACATCTAGTAGGCAGAGCACATTTGGGTTCAAGGCTTTGTGGGTGAATTGCTGGCCTTATCTTTCCACTGGGGGTCCTGCCAGGCTCCTGGTAGGGGCTACTTTAGGATCCATATTCTCCATCTCTAGGTCTCTAGGAAGTCCTAGAGACTGCACCTGCCCCCAGCCACTCTTCCTTCGCTCTACCCTACACTCCCTGTCCCACCCCGCACCACATTTCCTCTTCCACCCAGTTCCCTCCTTCCATCTCTAATAACTATTTTGTTTGCCCTTCTGAGAAAGATTGGACCATCTTTCTTTGTACCATCCTTGTCATTTGGCTTCTTTGGCTCTCTTTATTATAGTGTGACTATCCTGTACTTTATGACTGATGTCCACTAACAAATGCACACATACCATGCATGTCCTTTTGGGTCTTGGCTACTTCACTCAGGATGGTATTTTCTAGTTCTATCCATTTGCCTGCGAAATTTATGATGTCCTTGTTTTTAATGGCAGAGTAGTATTCCATTGTGTAGATATACCACATTTTCTATATCCCTTCTTCAGTTGAGATCCATCTAGGTTGTTTCCAGTTTCTGGCTATTACAAATAAAGTTGCTATCAACATAGTAGGTATTCTTGCGGAGTGGTGAGCATCTTTTGGGTTTATACCCAGGAGTGATACAGCTGGGCCTTTGGTAGAACTATTCCCAATCTTCTGAGAAACTGCCAAATTTATTTCCAGAGTGGTTGTTCAAGTTCGTACTCCCACCAACTGTGGAGGAGTGTCCCTGCTTGCTCCACAACCTCACCTGCATCTGCTGTCCTTGTGAAAATTTGATCTTAGCCATTCTGATGGGTAGAATGTGAAATCTCAGAATCATTTTGATTTACATCTCCTCAGTGACTACAGGTGTTGAACATTTCTTTAAGTGTTTTAATCTTTAGTATTACCTGTTCAATCTGGTAACAGGATTTTTGATAATCAAAATGTCCTATGAGTCATTTGTGAGAGTAAATTTCTCTATGAAGCTGTGAATACTTCTTAAAAGTAAACGCAATTTATATTTCAATGCCAAGGTCTTAACCCTTTTATAGATGCTTATGCAATATTAAGAGTTGACTCTTGTACATAATTATCTATTTTAAATTCTTACCAGTATGATAGAGAGGAGGGAGTTGTGGATTTTGTTATGATAGGATTTTGATCAGGGTTCTTGGAAATTAAGCAACTTCAGAATATTGGATAATATTTCAAAACAGTTTTGATAATGAAGAAGGTTTGGGTCATTAATCTCATACAGTTCATTATGGAGGCAGAAGAGAGAGGGCTGGTAGAATTACAGAAGCCATGTTGACAGAGTACCATTCATTACCGGATGGAGAATACAGGGGCCATAAGAATCCACTAGATTAGTATACCACAGCTCAGTGGAGGATTTTTATGATGAGAGTTTCTCCAAGTGGAAAGAAAAATCTCATTTAAACTAATATGCATATAATGTAAATATAGACCTTTATATTTCAAAGTACTAAAAGATCAAAGACACTAAAGACTTACTTGGGAAACATTAAATGTTCATTTTAATTATTTACTATAATTATTTGTGTATAAATTGACTTTAAAAAGGCTTTCTGAGTATAGTTAGGAAACAAAGATACTTTCCACTTGCAACATCAAATTCTCTAATTATCCAATGAGGTGTCCAACAGTTCAGTTCATTCCTGACCCTTGAGGCCCTTGTGTGTTAGGTTGTACAAGTGTGATGGCCCAGTTACAAAGACTACAAGTTCAGGTGCCACATGCAGGATCTTCAGATTACCTGGGCTCTGTCCATCATAAGAAATTTTATCTGCTAATCAGAGAGGAAATATATCTCTTAGATACAAGAGGCCACAAAGGATGCATGCCAGGAGCAACCTCTTTGAAGAGACTCTAATGGTCTCTGTGTGGTGGAGTGCACAAGCTGAGATACACATTTGTGAGCATACACTCATCAGCTTGATATGTATAGCTGTTAACCTGTGAGCTCTCTATTCCCTATTCTTTAAAGGTTTTTTTTCCTTATTTACTGTTCCAGGTGTCTTTGGGTAGGCAGGATCAATTATTATCTCTGTCTTCTATCTCTGCTTCTGCTCAAGGTTGAGGTAGGAGTTAGTAATGAAAATTACAACAACCGTCTAGTTTTGGTTTGCTATTTCTGGCACTCAGTATCCATTTGGAATCATGATAGAAGTTACCTCGATAGAACAAAAGTATCTAGTGCCACTAAAGAATTTCTAATCTAAAGTATTCAGGAACTTTGCACCAAAACTAGGGACAAACTAGGGACAAAGTCCAGATATATATTTTGTATGTCATAGAAGCTTGTACTTCTTCCATTAAATTTTGGAGCAAATAGATTTGTATGGCTACTCTAATTTTAATTATCCCCTCTCTCTTGTACACACACACACACACACACACACACACATCCCAGGACCCCAATCTTGATGTATTGTAATTCTGTATGTGTTCTCTCTTTGATTTACACCCTAAAACTTTGCAACAGGTATCTCTATTAGCAATTGTTCTACTCATTTGTGATTCTGCTCTATTTAATGCTCAAATCCGAGTTAGTAACAAACCAAAGGACTTTGATCTTTTTTTTCCGATGACCAATAGCATGGTTTAAAGACAAATTTCATGCAAAGACTAAAAATCAGAACATTCAGCCATCCAGAGGATTTAAATCAATAAAGTATTTCTGCAAGATGCTGTGGAGTTGGCTGTACTTATGAGCTAGTGAACTCTTTACTCTTGTCTTTTTCTGGTTTTTCTTTCCAGGCTCTATATTCACCATACATTTTTGCATTTGAAGATTTTTCTTTTCTTTTTTTTAAATAATTTATTTATTTTTTCTCAAATTGTAATTCATTCACACAGGGGTTATAAACATAGAAAGGCAGGACGTGGGGAAGAGGATGACACTGGAGCGTGGGTGTTCAGGGGGAATACAGATATCTTTCAGAACCAGGTATAGGCTGGGTGGAGATTCAGGGGACAGGTCACTATGACTCTGCCTATGACTCACTTGTCCTTATCTAAGTTGGTATTGTCTGCCAATGCTACCTATTTACAAGGTCTATGACTACTCGGGCTGGTAAATTTCCACAAAAGCTGCCAGTTTACAATAGCTTACAGCCATCTGTTTCAATGTTTTTCCACAGAGACCCAAGACTTGGTGTTAGTATACATGTATGACAGGCCTATTGCTGATTTTAGGCCTATGGCTGATTTTAGGCCTTCAGTGTGTAATCAGGGCTGCCCCTGACATCTCCTCCCTTCTCTAAGTATAGAAGGGCTGTGGCGATTCCTTGCAAAGGTGGGGATAGAGGCCTGACCTCCAGTAATTGAAGGGGACCTTGTAATGGCTCCGGTCCCCCTGTCGTTGTCCAGTGAGGCATGAGGGCCCTACCCATCCCGATGTCTTTTTCCTGGAGAGGAGATACTTTTGACATCAACCCCTATGCAGTCAGGCTTGTCCCTCAGGGAACCCAGAGAGATATTTTTATCTTTTATTTATATTCTCTTGCAGTGCTTAGCCTCGCAGCCTATTTTTATTTTCTAACTAAAACAAATTTAAATTGGTTCTATGGGATTTTTCCTGGTGTGTGTGTGTGTGTGTGTGTGTGTGTGTGTGTGTGTGTGTGGTGTGTGTCTGTGTGTGTGTGTCTGTGTGTGTGTCTGTGTGTGTGTGTCTGTGTGTGTGTCTGTGTTTCTGTTTCTGGGTATTAATGTTGTTAAATATACAAGCAGGATTACTTTGTCAGGAAGGATCATCCATGTGTCTGTGATCTTCGTGCAGGATGCTTCTTTGAGAGTAACTAGTATCAGGATCCTTAACCGTATCCTTGACACAACAGATGGAGCAAGTGGGATGGCTGATGCCAAAATTAAAATCAGTTGGACTATCATTCTAATCAGCATTTCCATCTCACTAGTACAGTCCCTGGTGACTTATTCAACAGCAATGAAAGGTTCCCAATATGTCATTGTGCTCACATTTTGTAAATGAACATTTGATAGTTTAATAAAATGTGATATATGTCTGTTGATAATTAGGATAACTGAGAAATGAAATTATAACAATTAATAATTCTAAAATTACATAGGAGTATTAATTTACTTTTTGTGTTTCGATTTTTTATGTAATTGAAGACTTTGCTCTATCTTTTAGATGTTCCTCTTCTCATTTACTTCAGTCAGTATATCATTAATAATTTTCCCTCAAAATAAAATATCTCTTACTAATACCTAATTTTTGATGGCTAGGTAATAGTTTTGTAATAGTTTTATAATCATTACCTTATTATATTCTTAACTATTCCATTGTCAGCCCAGTTTTCAATATAAAAGTGGCGCTGTGAGAAGCATACGTTTTGTGTTTATCACAGTTGTAGTGAACTACTAAGGGCAGAGGAGATTGTTCAGTTAGCCAGCATGAGGACCCAGGATCAGATCTCCAAGACTCATCTAGAGATATCATTACCTGTGATAATGTGTGTCTATATTCCTAGTCCTGGGGAGGAAGAGACAAGAGAAGCCCTGGGCGTTTCATCCAGGTGGTTAACTAATGGGTAAGATGGGAAGAGTCTTGGGTCAATGAGAGAGACTGTCTCAAAGATAAGTGGGAATTGATAAAGAAGACAGGAAACATTGATTTCTGAATTTCACATGCACATGCAGAGATGTTCATTTCTACAGATGGAGACATTCAGGAACAACACACACAGACACACAGACACACACACACATGCAGAGAGAGAGAGAGAGAGAGAGAGAGAGAAAGAGAGAGAGAGAAAGAGAGAGAGAGAGAGAGAGAGGTAAGGGGTACCAGGGTTCTTGTTATAGTGTGCCATTTTTTCCTCACTAGCAGAATATCAGATAAGTACATGTGATCTTGGGTGGGAGTGTATCTCAGGCACTTCATTTATTTTCAAATAATCTGAAGTGTCCACTGGACTAATGGCCTATGAGGTATGCAGGAAGGATACATAGACAGCCCTTAGGCAGCGAAAAGGGAGTCAGGGCATCATAAATGGTGAAATTTCATTAGTAGAGATGTAAATGGGAAAGAGCTTGAACATTGCAGCCTTACAGTAGTGGAAGTATAGTTGGTAAAATATGGGGTATAATGTGAAAATGTATTAGCAGGACCAATGTTGTAACCAGACTCTGAATTTCTGCATGGAAATCTCTGAGCTTTGGGGAAATAGGTTCTAGGACCTTCTCACATACAAAGCCATGTAAATGCATAAGTCCTTTATATAAAATGGTTTACTATCCACATGTAATCTATGCATATCCTTCTGTGTATCTTACATCATCATTGCAATACCTAAATACGGGAATCCAATGCAAAGTTGTTAAATGACATTAAGAAATATCAAGAAAAATCAATCTGTACATGTTCAGAAGAGATACAAGTTTTTACTCAAAAGGCTTGATCTGCAGATGGCTGAATGTGTCATATGGAAGTGGACATTGCAGGCATGAACAGCTACTGTATTTTAGCTACTCAGTAAACATTTTTACTGTATGTTTTATGTTCAGAGCCTCTGTAATAATCCAGGACAATATGGTGGAAGCCACAAAGCACTTAACCTTCGGGAGAGAGAATGAAAATAAACGAAGTTTGATTTTACATAATATTCTCCCTTTAAATTTATTTATATTTCAAGACTATGAAGCATTAAGGTTTTGGAAAAGTATCCACATGGCAGCAATTGGAGTAGTTGGAAGCTCAGGATCAAACAACTTCAACAATGCAAATATTTGAAAGATTTATTATTATAATATTTTTGGGGGGATTGTGAATTATTAACATTATTTTCCCCTTCTCTTTTCCCCCTCCAAATCTTTCCATATTCTTCTCCTTTCTTTTAAAATGGATGACTCCCTATTCATTAATTGTTGCTGCAAATATATGTGTATATGTGTATACATACATGTATTGCTAAAAACAACCTCTTCTCAGCCTGTTAATGATACTCATATGTTTGTTTTCATGGCTCACCATATGACTATGGATAACTCGTTTTTTTGTTTTTCTCTGGAGAGGACTGTTTCTCCCATTCTCAGTATTCCTTACTTTCCTAGTTCTTTGTGTCTGGTTGAGGCCTCTAAGATGGTGTTTTCTAGTAGTGTCAGAAGCTACACCCATGAAGTCTCACTAATATGGCTATTTAAACATGAGTTGAACAAGGACATCAATAGACATGCTAAAGTGGACTGGGGAAGCCCATAAAGACTCCTGTTATTATTCCTGAGAATTTTGTTTCTGTTACTTGGAATCAATTTATATTATGAACTTTTTAATTAGCGCTACTCTGAAAGATCTATTTTGTTCAAATAAAACATACGCTAAAGTTAGAAGGAAATTTGGTAACTTTTTTTTTTTCTTATATGATAGGGACCAAAGTCAAGATGGATATCCAGAAATGGTATTTGAAAACTTCAAAGCTGGCACTGGCGTTGGCGATTATCCACTCAAAACCAGCAGACAGAAGCAGCAGAGAATATACAGAGCACCTGGCCACCTTGGTGACCCAGCAGGAGTCCAAATGGAAATCAAAAGTTGAAGTCTTAGAAGCAGAGGTCCTACAGTTACGTCAAAAACTTTTCCTGAGTAGGATGTCCTCAGGATTGTTTAAGAATGGTGAGTATGTGAATCACTTTTCAGCAACCTGTAAATCTATTACACCATAATTAGCTAGAAGTCTATTACAAACTTGAGAGTTTTTTTTTAAATATAGACAAAATCTTCTTGATCCAGTAGACTGTTTTCTCTTTAGTTAATTAGTTAATCATTGGAAGTTACTGTTCCAGCCAAATGAAGAACCCACGTTAGATTAGGAGACTAAGTTAACAGAAGTAAATTACTCATAGTGAAAAGGATTCTCTATTATCATTGTTGTGATTGTGGTAATAAAGATGAACCCAAGGCTGTGAATATTGTACAACAAGCATACTGCCACTGAGTGACAATAATGTCTGTGGCCAACTTACAATTCACTTTAAAATCTCATTCTTTAATTCTACTATTTTATTTTTCTCTTATATAATAACTGTAACTTACAAAGTCCCAGCTCTCGGGAGGAATTAAGGTCCCCAATACATGGAAGATGAGGCACTATTTTCTCTATTGATCACCTACCATTCTAGTGGGAGAAACAGACCTAAAATTAACCTGATTATGGTGTTTTTCAATAGAGGGCAATAGGGGTGTTGACCACATGCCAAAGAAGCCACTCATCCTGCCTAGTTCTTTGGAGATCTGCTCCTCCAGGTCTGTATACTTGTGAATGAAATTGTTTCAGAGGATCTAACAAAAGACAGAGTTATGAGCTTAGAGAGATGAGTAGAAAGTACACCCACATTCAGAATCCCTTTAGTATTGCATTTTGGGTAAGCAGAGCTCCAGTAAGCAAGATGGCCATGAAAAGATGAAAGGAGGAGAGTTGACCTCAGAAAGCTCAGAAAGGCCCTAAATATCAACTGGGGAAAGTTGTCATCATTGTTAAGTTTACTATAGAAGTGAAAGTTACAGGGGAGATTATACTGGGAGAGTACAGGCAAAACAGGGTTCCCTAGTGCATACTGGAACATATATCACATGATTCATTTAATTCAGGAACTTGTTTTGAACCAGAAGAATGATTAGGAAACAATTCTGGTAACTTGGGGGAAAAAACACGTAAATCAGATCATGTTTTAAATTAGATCACGTTACTTCTATGCATAAAATTCTTTCCTGGCTTTATTTCGTTTTAGATGAAAAATTTCTATAGTGGCCCATAGGTGAAGTCAGTTCTCTCATCTCTTCCTCCCCACCTTGTCCACTCTCCCATCATAAGCTAGTTGTAGCCTGGAAGGCTCCTTTAGGGGATGTGTCTCTACTATCTTTTCTGACATATTGTATCTCTGCATTCAGTTTTTATTTTAAATGTCATCTCCTTTGTGAGCTTTTCCCTGACCATCCCATTCTGCTTATATTTCATCTTCCATGAGGCATTCTGTGGAAAGTTTGTTTGGGTGGCGCCTTATGTCCTGATCTAGAGTCTGAATTTATTGAGGAGTAGAATGGTGGGAGAGGGGGGCAGGGGGAAGAGAGGAGGAGGACGAGGACAAGGACGAGGAGGCAGCATCTTTGTTCCAGATTAAATCCTAACACATTACAAGGTGCTAAGTACACTTTTGGTAACTGGATATGGGACATAGATGTCACTGGAGACAGGAATACTAATTCTATAAGCTTTCACCAAAGCCCATGATTTGAACTCTTGTTAAAATGTAATGCTTGGTGTGAGCTGTTGAGAGGTATGGCCAGTTGGGTCCCACAGAGTAGAGCAGAGACTGAAGGAAAGGCCATCCAGAGGCTGCCCCATCTGGGGATTTATCCCATCTGCAGATGCCAAACCTAGACACTATTGCTGATGCCAAGAAGTGCTTGTTGACAGGAGCTTGATATAGCTATACTCTGAAAGGCTCTGCCAGAGCCTGACCAATACAGATGCGGATGCTCACTGCTGACCATTGGACTGAGCACAGGGACCCCAATGGAAGAGTTAGGGGAAGAACTGAAGGAGTGGAAGGGGATGGGAACCCCATAGGAAGAACAACAATATCAACCAACCAGACCCCTAGAGCTCCCAGGGACTAAACCACCAACCAAAGAGTACACATGGAGGGACCCATGCCTCCAGCTACATATATAGCAGAGGATGGCCTTATCTGGCACCAATGGGAGGGGAGGCCCTTGGTCCTGTGGAGGCTCAGTGCTTCAGCATAGGGAGAAGTTAAGGTGGTGAGGCAGGAGTGGGTGATTGGGGAGCACCCTCGTAGAGGCAAGGGGAGGGGGATGAGTTGAGGGTTTGTGGAAGGGAAACTTGGAAGGGGAACATTATTTGAAATGTAAATAAATACAATAATGAATAATAAATTAATAAAAATAATTATAATGAAAAATAAAGTGACTTCACTAGTATGTTAATAGATTATTATCAGACTGGGTCTGTTATTAATAACCAGTTGGACTCTGTGTTCTGAGCTCCTCTTCCCTCTGATTCTCAACTCTGCCATAGATCTATGGACTATGCAGAGAGTCCCTGGTATCAAGGAAATTGTTACCAAATGTAGCCACTTAGCTGTGACCTTTTAATTTACCAGCTGAATAAATGTGTATTCTTTGCCTATTATAAGTCTGTGATTTTAAGTGTAATAACAGAAAAGAGACTAAGACATCTTGTGTGAAGATTAATGAATTGAACTAGGTTCATAAGAATCAGAGCTTAAAAGACAGACGTTTTCCAAAATAGACATTTGTGATGTATGTGGGAATGAGTTCAGAGAGTGGCTATGGTGAAATTAAGAATTTGGAGGCTCCCACCCTACCTTATTAAACGGATTGTAATAATTTCTGTGCAAACACAGGAAACTTATAAGAAAACATTGGATAGAGTGTAGGCTTGTCTGATAGAGACCAATCCCAGCCAATGTGGGTAGAAATGTAGAGGGGAGGTAGATATATGATCAGAAAACTCAGAGCGGATGAGTAGGCAGGAACCGAAAACTTATATTCAGGACTTCTTTCTTAGCATTTAAATAATAGTTGGAATTGTAATTATGTAAACTTACAGGGAGACCTGGACTGAGAGGGTGGAAGGGGATGTTTGTGCCTACCATTGCAAAGGTGAGCAGAGGCAACGAGGCACTCTTGTAAGTGGCACGTCTTGTCAATGTAAAGAACACATGCATGCAGTGGGTAGTAGAGAGACACTAACTGGGAAGGATTATGTGCATGACATATAGATTTAGTATGTGGAAAACATGATGACTACCTATCTAAATGTTACTAAGTGTCATTGTATAAACCAAAAATTATCATTTTAATTACAAAAATAATTATAATTAAATTGTAATTGTATCTCATATTTATAATTTATAATAATTAATATAATTTTAATACTTTATTTATATCTATTAATTTAATTATATTCAATAGTTATATAATGATATTCAATAATTATATAATTTAATTATGCTTAATAATTATATGATTTAATTTAATAGTTTAAATAATTTAATTTTATAACAGTGATTATGTTTTACAATTATAGTTATATAAAATTTAATTATAAAAATTAGAATTAGTTTTATAAAATTATAATACTACATAATTTATACCCATATTCTATCTCCATAAAGTCCATTTCGACAATGAGTTGCTTGAATATACACAGTGAACAAATAGTAAACATAATCAATCATTCTTTTCCTTCTGTGAAGTTATAGGATTAATATAATGGCAAAATGTACAAAATTCCAGCAGTCTTGAACTATGCCTATTGTAAGATCCCATGATAACAACAATATTGCTTGCCATCCAAATTCTATTTGTAGTACCAAAATAGTGCACATGATGTCTGTGAGTATTTATAGACACTAAGGCACTTTGTGCTAACATGTTTTATATCTTTCACTTACAGTACCTATGAGAGGATTTTCAAAAATTATATAATGACAACAAGTTTTCCTCACATTGGAGTTTCAGGTCCAGTGTTCCACTGCAGGTATTTGGGAGTATTCTGTGTCTCCACTTGAAATCTCAAACTTAAAAAGAGGAATACCTTAGTGTGTACAGAAATTTAGTAATGGCTAAAAGGGAGGTGCTAAATGAAGCAAAAGGGGAGGTGAAACAAAGGAAAGTAAAATAAAAGATTAGTGGTTAAATAAAGTTAGGTAATTTGAAAGGATGTAATGCCTTGTTCTGAAAAAGTTATTCCAAAGAATCAGAACCGTAGTAAAGATGTATTTATATTATTAAGTATTTCTTTCTGGAGTTTTCAGAGTTTCATTATATTTGTACCTATTTTTAAGTGTTAATGGATGCTGAATTGAATACTTTTGGAAAAAATTGAGAGGCTGGAGAACATAATTTACATTAACTGTCCACTGAAGCAATGGAACAATCTAGAATTAAATGAAGCAGAGATGAAATGGTTTATACAGCATCTTAGGATCCCAGTTATTTTTGTATTTTGATTGATTTTCAATACTTTCTTAATGAGGATTGTATTCCTTAGGGGACTACACTATAGAAGGGATGAGTAGAAACTGATTCTAGAATTATACCATACATTTATTTTACTGAAATGTTCAGTAGTAAAAAACAAATTGAAGAAAGAAAAGAAAGCACATGAGGGAAGGAGATGGAAGGAGGGAATCTGAACACCATGTAGCATCTGTCTCAAGCATTTTTAGTGATTCGTATCAGGCACAATTCTTTTTTTTTTTTTATAAATGAGTAATTTTTTTAATTTCTTTTTTTTTTGAACATGAAATGCTTTTTTATAGCATGTTTTACAAGGGGAGGGGGTAAGAGGGTCCAGGTGGTGGAAAAGTACAAAATCTTCTTGGCCTGTGCCTTGAAACATGTCATGGTCTATATGGTACACTGCCTTGAATTATGATCTACCTGCAGTTCTTCAGAAGATATGGTACACTGCTTGAGTTATGGTCTCCCTGCTATTCTTAAGAAGACATGGTACTCTGCTTTGAGTCTATCTGCAGTTGCTAAGCAGGATCTTGCAGCTGCCAAGCTTCAGAGGACATTGTGCAGGTGGGGAAAGGTAGGGGGTAAGGGTAAGGGCGAGGGTCCTGGCTTCTGGCATCTCCCCCTTCTCTGTTTAGTTAGAGAAGGCTTCTTATGTTCAATCCCAACTATGTGAGTTTTGAATTTGTATGTCTAATTATGGGGGGTCTTAGACAAGTTCACAACCCCAAAACACTGACGTGAGACAAGTCACATCGATGGTCGAAGGCTTTAGGCTGTCGACGATGGGCAACGTCAAGGGACTCTGATGTGGGTGAAAGGAGGGTGAGAGCCCTGTCTTAGGCCATGTAGGCTGCATCCACTCCCAGCACCACGCACTCCTTTTCGGCTGCATTGGGTGGGCCCCTGGGAAGTGGACCTACAATAATCCCGTCATTGGGCTAACTCACATCAGGCACAATTCTTATTCAGTAGGCAACTTCTTTCTAGTGAAAGTTCTTTTTTTTTTTTTTTAAATGTGTTGATATCCAGTGTGTTGCTCTTGAAAAGGCTTAGGGAGATTTTGAGAGTTCTGATTACGTTTTATTGGGCCCAGTTTTGGTTGATGAAAGGAAGAAAGCAATTGGGAGCATTTAGCTAACTAGATGAAGAATTAGAGGCCCATGAAAATAGGGATTAGAAAACTATTTCCTCAACCTCTGGTTTCTTGTATGCAGCCTGCCAAGCCGAAAGATGATTTGGGACTATGATAGCCAATAACTAGTATGCTAAAGATGAAAACTATGAGGGTGACATCAGCTTGGATCATCCTGGTGACACTGCTCCTCTCGATGTAGATCCTGTTAATGACCTTTAAAAAAATAGAAAATGTTTAATATATTATTAATAGGTCTTTTATTCTTCACTTCTGAGGGATGGTTTGAGGTTATGAATGAGTGGAATTAATAATGAACATAGTGTCTCTTACCCCAAACACCTACCCCATTGTGTAGGGGAGAAAAATAATGTTTGTCAATCTGGAAGAGCTTCATTGAAAATGGCCTCATGATGTTTGCCAGAATTTTTTATGTTTTTTTTATTGGACATATGTATTTACATTTTAAATGTGATCCCCTTTCCTGGTTTCCCTTCTGGAACCTCCCTATCCCATCTCCCTTTTTCCTGCTTGTATGAGGGTGCTCCCCCTCCCACCCACCCACTCCTACCTCACCGACCTGGCATTCCCCTACAATGGGGAATCGAGCCTTCACAGGATCAAGGGCCTCTCCTCCCATTGATGCCAGACAATGCCATCCTCTGGTACATATGTGGCTGGGGCCATGGGTCCCTCCATGTATTATAATCTTTGATTGATGGTTTTGTCCCTGGGAGGTCTGAGGGGTCTGGTTGGTTGATATTGTTGTTCTACCTGTAGAGTTGCAAACTCCTGCAGCTCCTTCAGTCCTTTCACTAACTTCTCCATTGGAGACTCCAAGCTCAGCCCAATGGTTGGCTGTGAGCATCCGCCTCTGTATTTGCCAGGCTCTGGCAGAGCCAGAATTACTCCTGTCTAAAGGGTAATTAGACAGTGGAGCAGAGCCTAAAGGAAAGGCGGTCTAGAGACTGCCCCACCTGGGGATCCATCTCATATACAGACACCAAACCCAGACACTATCGCAGATGCCAAGAAGTGCCAGAATTTAGTGCAGGGCTGAACAAGTGGAAAAGAGAAATGTAAAAACATACTAGGAAGGAGTTAATGGCTGTTCTTAGCCTGTAGGAGTAAGTGTCAAAGAAGATGAGATGCCAGTGGCAATTCTTGCATAGTTAAAAAAATTCAAAGGACTTTATTGAACATTATAAGATTAGACTTTTAGTGACAGTTGGAGAGGGGCATTTTGACTAGGTATTTATACCCTCACAGCTGTTTGGTATTCAGATGAGAGAAGCAGATGGATGAAGTATGGAGAATATGCTGTTTACACTACAAACCTCATGCTTTCATAAATGACAGCCTACAAGATGAGCAAACAATTGTCTAGAGCAAAACAAAAGCAAGAGAAAATTAATGTTTTGGTTTACATATCTATTTAGTAAGTGTTCACTGAGCACAGGGGTGCAAGTGATATTCAACATGCAAGGTAGCACACTGACCCATGGCTGAATTTTTGTTTTTTGTTTTAGTTTTGGTTTGGTTCTCCTGCTTCTAGGTCTAGGATTGCTTTCTGAAGCATTTGGCTTTTTTGTGTTTGTCTCCCCAGCCTCCCTTAGTGATCTTTGTCCTGAGGATTAAACCCTAAGTGCTTCACTACTTCCACAGTTCCTACTTTTCATCCTGTGTAACGTGGATTCAGCACAATAGTTTTAGCTGCGCTGATGCCAGCAAGGCAACAGAACAGGAGCTGTAGATCACCCCAGTCTTGTGTACACTCAGCCAGACGGGAGGCAGAGCTTGCTTTAGTAAGCTCAGCGCCATTCTCCTCATTGTAGCTCAATCAGCCTTAGTCCATCTCTATGTTCTTATCCTGTGTCAGACCACATACAGAGGATCTGTCTCACAGATACAGCTGTGAAACTCACATTATATATTGGGATATGAACTAGTTTATAGATGCTCAAAGAATGTGGACAATGAAGACATTAAGCATTTACTTCTCTGTTATTCTGTAGCACTCATTTATAGAGATGATCAAACATGATCATAATTGAAATTTGCCTAAAATTGTGGTAACAGTCAGATAGTATACATGCTTAAAAAAATATGCACTCAATTTTGTTGGAAGTCTTTGTAAAAATTGAATTTGAATAATTCAAAGTGGAAATTTACAACTATATATTAGAAATGCTATACACATTACACACAATTGAATTAATCTGATAATTTGAAATCCTTGAATATAAATAATGAGAATTAAGGTTAAAATGATTAGAATATCAAGTAGTTTTAGTAGTGGTAAGTCTAAAATTAAGAAATATAAGTACCTTAATTATCCTAATATGTCCGGATGAAATGTAGATCCTTTAATAATCATAACAGGACTTGTCTCTGAAGTAATGATGACCAAAAAGACACACAGGAGCACCATAGACATGCAGACGCAGGGAACAGGTCAGATCTTCAGAGGCCGAGCTCATCCACGAGGATACATTTACAGACAGAAGCCAACCTGCATCTCATCTTTCTGGTGCAGGGCTGTGAATCCTCCTGTGCAGAAGCTGGCTTCTAGGACATTTCATTAGGTGCTCAGATGACCTCTTGGGTTAGGTGGACTCTGATTTCTATGTATGCTAGACTCTCTCCGTATCTGGCCATTCCTAATGGAAATAGTTTTACTTAATTATCCAAATTAAATTGTATAACTTTATCTTGCTTAATTGATCTTATTTATAGTGCCTTGATTTTTTGCAGCATTCACTTTCCTACTCTAGTTTGTATGCAGTCTCAAGTGTTCTAATTGCTTTGGGAAGAAGTCTTAAACCCTTAAGCTGGACCACAGCTTCTTCAGTGTTGGGTCAACTTGCTTCTCTATCACAGCCTCATCATGTTGGGTTCTGTCACTTTCTGTACTATGGATGGGGAATTTTTTCACTTGATTACTGTCTTCCCTTTGCTTTGCTCTAAGCTTGTACACACAGTCTTTATTTCTGGTGGCATATTCCCCCTCTCCTTTTTATCTGCCTAAATATGTTCAGTTTTCCTGATAGAGTTTAATATTCTACTTCCTTTGACTACCTCTCTAGACCAGATTAGGTTTTTGTGTTATGGATCTCAGAGTATGCATTTTCATAACACATATAAGATAAATTATTCGTGTGTAAGCAGTCTGTCTGTCCTGTGGAACCTGAATCTTGCTTTCAGGAATTATGTTAATAATCATCATCATCATCAGTATAATCAGATACTTAGCACAGCGCCTGTCATATCAAGGTTGATTGGTGACTATTTGCAGAATAAATACGTGTAGATATGCTGATATTTATAATAATCTATTGGGATTATTATGTGTTTGTGGAGATCTTCCTAACTCTTGTAGCAATAAATGTAGGACATGGAGAACAAGCCTAGCATCTAGCCAAGGATCCTGTTAGGTAGGATCGATTGCTGGAGTCCTACCTCTCAGGAGGTTAGTCTGAGCAGAATCAATGGACAGCGGCAATTTCAGCTTTCCTTCATTAAGACAGAAGCTAAAATGCTTTAGAATGCTTTCAGATTCTTAGATGTTTGCCCATTTTTTATTATTTCAACTCATATTATTTTATTATAAGTATTATGTTACTATTTTGAGTTCAACTCATTATACAGTGTTACTTATTATTATTATTGCTATTATTAGTTTGGTTCTAGAACGTGAACTCATGGTCTCATGTAATGTTATGTAGTATTTTTTTAGCTACATCCCTAAACCTACAGCCAATTTCAGTATTCGTCTCATCTTTAGGTTTATGTTTCGCTTTGGGTATATTGTATAACTGATTTTTAAATGTCCCAATGTTCTTGAAATTAAGGCTATATTAGAATTAAAATGTGTGGTAATAAATGTGTGGTAATTCTTAATTTAGTTTTGAAGCCTAGATTCTAAGATTTATATTTTAAAATATTAGATATTCAATGAATAGAATTCATGGAGATATCTTTGGGAAATGTACAGATTAGTAACATTCTCATTATCAAAACAAAGATAAAATTAAATAAACAAGCCAAATGGGTAGGCCTATGAATGCCTTTCTGACTCTCTTCAGGCAGTGTGTATGCTGCTGGCGTGACTGATAAAGGCTAAGACTTCTTTTTAATAAAACGAAAGTGACTGAAAAGAGTCAAAAGGAAGTTGGGAAGTGTGTAGAGGTGACAAACAGTGACACCATTCTGGCATTTCAGGTGGAAGGAATTAGAAGATAAGGAAGTGGAAGATATTGAAGGAAGAGGATGGAGAAAGAATCCTAGGTAGCCTGCTACCTAGATTCAGAATACAAATAAGCAGGAGAGGGTGAGCTGAGCTCCGAGGAAGGGGCCGCATCTCAGAGGCCCTCATGGATGCTATGGCTGGGCGTTAGTTTGGCGTTAACCTTTAAGGTTAACAGTCTTACTCTGTCCTCCACTGTCCTCCACATAGTCCTCATGTACACATCTGCCTTTTGGTTCTAGTGTTTAATTTTTTTTCAGTTCCCCTGAATTTATAGCTTTTGTATTTATTTCTCTGCTCCTTTTTGAAGTCATCCGTAACTCTTTCTTTGTTTTGTCCATGACTGTTTCTTTGTATCCTCGTTGTTAAATGAGGAAATCAGGGTAGAGAACTTGTCTAGAATTAAATAAACAATACCAAATGCTGTAGTTTCCTCTAATCCTCAACAATTGTTTTTAAGCATTAAGATATTTCCTGAAATCAGCATGAGTTGGAAACTTGTTGGAAAAGTAAAATTCTTAGATCCTACCTGAAAACTGAATAAGAAATTCAGGACACCCAGCAACTATAGCTTAATACTCTTTTAGGTTGGTCATAATGAATACTGAAGTCTCGATGCTACTGGTTTAAAGAAATAAAATTGAAATATATGTTCATGAGACATAATAATAGAAAATTTACCAGAAATGAACCAGTAGAAACCTAATTATTGCCTTGTAAAATCCGTGCGTGCAATAAGTGAGTGAAACAAACCTTGGAACATGTAATACCAAGTGAAAAGACTGAGCCTACAGTTTCAGATGTCAGTATTCATGTAGAGTCAAATTAAAGCAGCAGAGCTAAGAGAAAGACCCATGACTACTATTTGAGGTCTACTAAGACACACCATCATTTGTGGCACATGGTGTATAGTTGTGTAAGGCAGCCTTTTTCCCCCCTCAAGAGAGTATTTTTTAATATCAATTTTAAGTAATTTAAAAAATATTTTGTAGCGAAATGGTAATCAGGAAGAAATTCTGTATATTGCATACTGCAAATCTATATGAACTTTAAATTGGATGGAATTATAATAATCATTTAAAAAAGTATACAAGTTGGTAAGATAAAAATAAGTACGTAGCTGTGGATGAACGTCAGCAAATTTTAAACAATAAGATAAAACAATTTCACCATATAAATAAAGTTTCATATCACAAATGCAGAATTATTGAACATGTATTTTTATTATATTCCAGGTCATATATAAACCTGAAGTAATTGACCCTAAAATAAAATATTTTGGGTGAGTTTCTAAGACAAGTACATTCAGTAGCACATTTGAGTGTAAGTGGCACACAGTCACCAGAGAATGCTGCAGAGGGATGTCTTGGTGTGCTGAAGGAGACATGAAGATGGCGTGAGCTGTTGTTCTTAGACAGTGAACAGACCTATTGTTCCATAGCATTAATTGTTTTGTAGAAAGTATATATCATTTTGTTGTTCTCTGGATCCAGTTTTTTTCAGAGATAATAGAAATACTGCTTACATGTCTGTAATACATTCAGAGTATTTCTGCTAGTGTTTGTGCTTTAAAATACACTGGAAAAGACTGTTCAGGGAAAGTCACAATTTATACTTTCAAAGTTCTGTTGCTAAAAATACGTCTTTATAGTTAAGTTAAATTTATATGAACAATGAAATTGCTTTTGTGCTTTCAAGTGGTTTCAGTGAATCTTAAACATAGGTTTATTCTCAAAAGATATTTCAATATCTAGCTAAAATATGATCTCCAATTAAGCTCATAAATAATCAAATAATAGAAATTACTTTCATGAGGCTTGGTGAATTTTTCAATATAAGTTAAACTGTAATACACAGGAGTTTGGATTTTGTGTTAACAGATGAACTTTGGTGAAAGGTTGACTGATGAAAATTTAAATACTTCTGCTCCTTTTACATATTTTATAGTATTTAAATTTTTTAAATTTGTAATTAAAACTGAATATACAGACTTTAGGCATCTTGCTTCTGCCCATTGTTATTCTAATAACAAATACTGTTTGCCCTGGAAATTAGTATAATTTCCCATTTCTTTCTATAAAGTAGTATTTTTAACTGAATGTCCCCATTCTTTGACCTACTTCATACATATTAGATTGCATTTTGCATATTTGAATACACAATTTTGTTAATAATTTACTGTGCTTTCAGCTACTCTGTAGCTATTTCTATCTGTGTATTGTATGAAGTGCTTAACCTTATCTCATTAGTTCTTACTCAGTGAACCATGGCACATCCTATCACATCTGTAATGTCTGTGCAGTTGTCAGTCCATGATGGTAGTCAGCTTTGTGTACCTGTGTGGATCTTTGAAAGAACTAGAGAGGCAGAGGCAGCAGGAACCAGAGAGGTGCATTGGAGTAAATATTTAGAGGTTTCTACCCCAATTAGATCATTTAGTTCTCAAATAAAAGACAAAATCTGGGCAGATATCAATCCTTTATGCTATTTTTTCTACTTTCCTTTCACTAACTCTGAGGTATCACTTGCCATGTTCTGCCTAGGCCACTCCTACTCCAACTTGCTCATCTACTTACCCCATGGCATGTTCTTCCTTCCTCTCCATCCTCTATAGTGGTCTCTGCCTCAGACCCTAAGTCCAGGACAGGAAGCCCTACCTACCTCCCACCTCTCTTCTGGTGAGCTACAAGTTGTAGGCATTTTTAGTCATCAATAACTTTAAATTAAGGAGCAAGGTTTGCACAACAAAAGCTGGCATGTGAGGAATTCAGTGTCTTGAGGCAACTAGACCTTGTGATACAGAATTTAGCATTACAATACATAGCAACAGCCTAAATCTCAGAAGAGGTGGCTGGATGATCTGGGAGTGGGGGAAATGGTGTGGGAGGTAGGAGGGGGAGAGGGAGAGTGGAGAACCAGAGAGAGAGAGAGAGAGAGAGAGAGAGAGAGAGAGAGAGAGAGAATAGACAGAGAAACGGGTAGAGAGACAGACAGAGACAGAGAGAGAGAGACTGAGAGTGACAGAGAGACAGAGAGTGACAGAGAGACAGAGAGTGAGACAGAGACTAACAGAAAGGGGAGGATCCCTGACAGTGGTTCCTTCAGCTGGGATTGTGAATACAGCAATGGCAATTGAAGTGTACATTTATATTTAAAGGCAAATGCCAAATAAGACCAGACCTTCTACACCTGCCAGTCTATGTTGGTAATCAGGAGCCCTCACTGTTAGTATAAGTCTGAACCCAGTAACGTCATATTCAGGGGCCAGAGGCCAGGCGACTCCTGCACCATTACTGAGGCAACCGCTCCCAGGATTCACCTGCCTCGCTCACCTACACCTGGGAAGTTACAAGTCATCACCCACTTAAATAATTGAGACTGCCCCAACCTCTCTCTCTTCCTCTTCTCTTCACTCACCATCTTCCCCGCTCCTCTCTCCCACTCCCCTCCCGAAATAAACCCCTTCCCTTGGCCTTGCGTTGTCTGTTCAAACTGCGCCCGGATTCTTACACTCGCAATTATCTCCCCACACTCCAAAAATGAATTACCACAGAGGGATTTGTAGTTTTTATTTTTAAAATTTATGTTTTTTCTTAAGGATATACTTCTGAAGATCTTTGTTGCTTTAGTGTTGGTATATATAAGATATTTTAGATGTGGCTCTCATAATCCTTGAGTTTGATGCTAAAATCACCTGATGCCCAGGAGGCCCCTAAGTAGTGATAACAGAATCTAGATGTGAGGGATTGGTCTAGGGAATCCATGTTTTTCGTTTTTCAAAATATTTGGGTTATTTTCAAATATAGCCAAAATTGAAGCCATTGTGTTAAGGGGAACTTTTGTTTTCATTATTAAGCATAACTCTTCTTACTGCCAGCTTATAGTATCGATCCCATCTCATTTAAGTTCTTTTATGTCAAGGAAATATACACAGACACACTCCAGCTCTGTACTTCTACTATGTGCTTCTCTCAGCTCAGTGGTTTATATTCCACATACAAGTGCAGTTATGTACTGTCTGTTTCAAGTCCTGGAGGGAGAGAAAGAGTAAAGAGGCGTTGATTGAATAATTATAAATTTCTTGTAGACAGGATGAATAATGTTTGGAGACATCTTCTACAACATAATGATCAGAATTAGTAATAGTGTATTTGAAAAGATTTTTCGCTCACAGCTTGGAACAAATAACAGCAGACCAAATGGTTCCACGATGGGAGGTTTATTCAGGAGATAAGGAAGAGGAGAGAGAGAGAACAGAGAGGTAGAGGAGTAGAGGCTGGCCATGACCACAGGAGAGAGGGGGAAAGGAAGGAGGTGGGGGAGGGGACAGAGAGAAGCTGGAGGCAAGAGAGTAAGGGAGTAAGGGAGCAAGAGAGTGAGGAGGTGTCAGGCAGCCCCTTTTATAGTGGGCAGGCCTACCTGGCTGTTGCCAGGTAACTGGGGAGGAGCACACCTGGCTGTTGCCAGATAACTGTGGGGATGGAGTTTATACAGAATACTAACACATGGTACTACAAACTAAGAGTGGAGTCTCGTGAGGCATTCTACCCTCCGTCCTGGAATGTTGAATTGCTTAGTCTCCTACAGGTAACAGCTATAGCTGTTCTGAGTTCACATGTACAAATGCAATGTCCAGAGGGATGAAAGACTGTGTGTATCTCAAGCTGGCAGCAGAACTTGGGAATGTGTAGGACTCTACCCATGCTACTGGTATTGAAAACATAAAGGGGGTCACAGAAATTAGATGAGGCTTGGAATTATGAGAGGTCAAGAGACACCGCTCGTGAAGGTACATCATTGGTTGTGTCAGAGGTCCTGTGATTTAGGGAGTCAGAGAAACAGAAGCTTGTCATTATAAGAGACCAGAAGAGGCCACGGGTATAATTATAACCTCAGTTGCAGTGAAGACCCAGTATAACAACCACCAAAGATGACACCCTCCGTGAAGATCGCCAAGGATAGTGACAAATATAGAATAGAACTGGCTTGAGCTTAACAGACATGGTTCATGAGCTGTTAGTGTCAGCATTCCAGGGGGGAGGCTGCACAAGCCATTTGGAGCCTAGATCATGAGTAAATGTCAGATGTCGATGTTTAACTATTCAGAGGGTTAGTTTTGCTTTTGCTTTAATATGTAACTGTGCTGTATTGTTTTTCCCTCTTACAGTAAGAATGTTTGTGACTTGTTTTGGAGTTTACAGGAGCAGAGAGTTGAGAAACTGGGTTTTTAAGGTGACCTTGTACTATTAGTATGTTGAACATTTTAAAGACTAGATACTTGTGAAGTTTACTCTATTTTACGTTGTGATATTAACATGAGATCTTGGGAACAAAGGGAGTTTTATAGTTCAAGATGTTTACATGTCAAATTTGACAAGGAGTGGATTGTGCAGGTTAGTTTTTTTGTCAGCAACTCGATACAATTCTAGGTATATCTAAGAAAAAAGAATCTCAGTTAAGGAACTGCCTCCATCAAATTGATTTGTGGACAGATTTGTGTATTGTGATTGAAAATTTATGTAGGGGATCCAAGCATGCTTGGCGTGCAGCCATGCCTAGACAGGTGGGTCTTAGCTGCTCAAGGAAAGGTAGCTAAGCGTGGCAGAGGAAGCAAGCAAATAGCAATATCCCTCCTTGGTCTCTTCAGTTGTTCCTACCTCGAGGTTCCTGCCTAGAGTTCCCTCAGCAATGGACTGTTTGTAACCTGTAAGCCAAACCAACCCTTTTCTTTTGCAAGTTACTTTTGGTCTTGGTGTTTAATACAGCCAGAGAAAACAAACTAGAATAAATGTTGAGGCCAACAAGTCAATGAAAATATTCCATTTTAGTGCACTTTGAAACAAAACTAATATAATTTATTGAATAACTTACTAGTCATATGAAGAGAAGGACAGGGCTGTTTAAAGGGAAATTAGAACAGAAACTATTTTGTTTCAACATGGAGATTCTTTGTTTAACCCAGACTGGCCTAGAATGTGCCGTGTAAAGCAGGTTACCCTTGAACTCAAAAACATACATACTGGCTCAGCTTCTCCAATCCTGGGATTATGAGTACATCATGCTCAACTTGAAATAGAGTTATTTTTCTTTCAACAGTGATGGCTGCATATGTGACTTAACTATTACTACTGAAATTATTTCATACTTTAAAAGAGAAAGGGAAGCAATTTAATGAGCCATTTTTTTCTCATTTCTTTTTGTTATCTGGAAGATGCATTATCAGATTTCTCTAGCAGCGAATGATGTATTATATAAAAGAGAGTAATACTTGATGCACATGGCAATTCTAACCTCGCAGGAGACATCAGGGGTTCAAGACTGACTCTTCTCACCTGGGTTAAGAAAATTCACGTGGACTCTCAATACTTTGGACTGATGTAGATAAATACACCTGGACCCTGAAAGACTCTTAGAGGTCTATATTATCGATTTTTTCATCATTGTCAACACTTGGAGGAAACACAATAATGAAGATTATATCACAAAAGTGAAGGTTAAAGAGTATTTTATAATTATTTTCCATTTCTTAGGACTGCCAGATTATTTCATCGGAGATGTTAAGTGTTTTTAAGATGTATGCTTAGCAGTTACCTGGAGACAGTCTGAATTATCATTAGCTCTAACTAGAGCTAAATTTCCTTCCAAAGAAGGGGCATAGGGAAGTAGAACTGCCCACTATGCTTATTAAAAGCAATGATATCAGAATACAGTGTTAGCCAAGAGTGGCAGAATCTTTTGGGATTTCCTCTTTCTTTAGAAAATAATCATCTTAGTACCTATGATTGTCAGCACTGTTTTAGGAAAAGCATAATATTTTTGTATAGCACTCTGAAGTTTTTGATGGTATTTTAACAAGGCCTACATTTCATGGACCACTTCCAATGTATGTAATGTAAAAATTATCGTGAAAGTAGACGAACTTCCCGAGCCACTATCTCTACACAATAGGTGGTAAAAATGCTCTAGTTAGAATTAATGGGTTTATATCCAGGCACGCAGCTCACACTTGGCATATTTTCTGATTAGGACTTCCATCTGTTTAACTGAAGGAGATACATATTAATTAAATGTCTGTGGCTTGCAGGCAGCAATAAGGATCTACAGAATCAAAGCCCACAACTGTGGATCAAATTTCCATGTTGTCTTCCTATAATACGAGTATGATTTAAAGGGTGAAAATTTAAAGACAAAAGAGTTTGGGTTTAAATTAACATTACAAATGTCATGTGTGATTTTAATTATGATTGTAAGTTGACAATTTTTTCTCGGTGTTTATGGATTGAAAGTTTATAGAAAAACTCAAAGTTAAAATATTTCTCAGTACAGTAGAATTCAAAAATGAATGCTGAGAATCTACTGAAATAGAGAAAATAAGCAACAGATACTTGAATATGTCATGTTCTCTCAGTATGGTGCTTGATTTTGAAGACTAGAAAAGGAGAAAAGTCTGTTTATGCATTAGGCACCTATGTCTAGTTAGAGAGGCAAGATATCTTGAAATGGTTACAATAATTGATCAGTTCATTTCTTATTCGGTATCTAACTTATTTCTGCAGTTCCTCTAGTGACAAAATAGAAATAATAGAATTTCTTTCTTTTTTAATTTTTTATTGGATATTTTATTTACGTTTCAGATGTAATCCCCTTTCCCCATTTTTTCCACCCAGGAACCCCCTATCCCATCCCCCCTCCTCCTGCTTCTAAGAGGTTATGCCCTCACCCACCCTCCCACTCCCAACCCCCCACCCACAACCCACACTGGGGCATCCAGCATTCTCTGGGCCAAGGACTTCCTCACCTACCTAACAATGTCATCCAGACAATAACATAATAAACAGTAAGCCAAGGAGATCATAGTCTGTTTAAAAAAAAAAAATGTGGAAGACAATAAAGCAGGCTGTGGTGGTGAGTTTCCTAGAATGGAAAAGAACAGAAATGTTAGACTGGATGGGCAGTGAGCCACTGTATAGAAGGAAGTTGTTGAGCCAGCTTCTTAAAGAGCAGTCCACTCAGTGACCTTGATAAAGGAATGCTGAGCGAGTAGACACAGGCCAGACTGATTGTGGAAAAGTAAGAGAAAAGGCCTATTAGTGTTGTGTTGAAAGCCAGGGAAGAGGCAGATGGACAACATATGTGGAACTTTTCTCAGTGCGTACAATTTTTGTGAAAATAGAGAGATCCTTTGGTTAAATTAACTAGTTTTAAAAGTCTGTGTGATTCTGTGTGCGTTGAATTGTTGGTGGGAGAGGAATTAGAACCACCAAGCATGAAGGAGTCTGTGATATCACCAAAGAAGAAATAATAACCTGGGCTAGAGTGGAATGGATAACTAGAGTAGTACAGTTTCTACCTAGGTAATCCATGGAAAGAAATTGGAGCTGCTGTTGAGCTTAGAGATATTCAACAACATGATAAACACAATAAGAGAAAGGAGGAAGTCATTCTGGAAGTTGTGAAGGTGTTAATTGGAATGGCACAAAAGGGATCAAGCCATGGTTCTGCCAAAAATTAGCACAATAAATATAAATTAATATACAACAAGGATTCTCCCATTAGAGTCATCTGAGAACTTTAAAAACAATTGACTTTGAGCCCTGTGCTTAGAGAATCTAGTGTATTTGGCATGGAATATGAGCTGAGTGTACAGGGTTTAAATGAACTAAAACAACTCTCACATGCAGGTTAAGACTAAAAATTCAGAGGTAAAATATTTCAGAATAAATTCTTGTATCATAGAGATTGAGAATCTAGTAAGGAACAGGAAAACGTGCTAAATGAATGAATTTTGGAGCAGAGAACAGCAGTGCATTTTGAGGCATATATTTACTTTAATTCTGTATCAGAGAAATGAAAAAATGTATCTGTGATATAAATAAGCGAACTCCTGAAATATTCATTTGAGATACAAGTTTGATATCTTCCACATGGAAACATTAAATGCCTATCTCAAGGTTGCTCAACTGAAATATGTCCCCTTTATGATGTAAGCTAGGGAAGTATTGCAATGGCTGAAAGATTTTACTATGCTAGATTTTTTTTAAATAAAGAGTTTGAATTAGTTACTTTTAGACAGCTTTGTGTAATGGAGTGTTTTAAGGAGAAGAGAATGATGTAAAGATAATTATAAGAATCTACTGGAAAACAGTTTAAGTTAACTTTGGCCAATAGAGTAGAAAAGAGTATTGTAAAAGATAATGAGAAACTAGAATGTGTCCTTTTTAAGAAAAGTCGTGACACTAGGACAAAATGTGCTTTTTCAGTTTGTAGTAAAGAGCCTTGGGAGGGTTTTCTAGAATGAAAACAGATGATAAACGTAATATTTATTTGACATATATTACACATGTTGCAAGCAGTATGTAATCTGTAATGTATTCTTTATGTTATCTGGGTGACAAGTTATTCAGACAGAACAATTGGACAGGAGGCTGAAACTTGCCTATGTATCTCTGCTCTTTACATGAACATGGAAATAAAAGGCAATGGTGTAAAAAGGGTTTGTTTGTTTAGTATTACTTAGCTCCTACTCAGAATCACATAGTCAGAGATATAGTGATATACCTGGAAATATAAGTCTTTTATGGAACACATCTTTTAAGGGTGAAGACAAAAGATACCAGTGGGAAATATTCATAAAGTGATAGTGACAGGCTAGGGAACAGAAATGGGGAGATGGGAAAAAAGATTGATCTGGAAGCTCCCTTTGCTTGGAGTACTTAGAGAAGTTCTGAAGAGATGACATCTAAAGAGATTTTGAATGACAGGAAAATGGCTTTGAGAAAATTGTGACTGAGGCTTTAAAGCAAGTCACATAGAATACCTAATGCAAGGGAAGGTTCTAAAACGGGAGTAGACTGAACAGACTTAGGGAGATAGACAGGATTACTATGTGTTAGTTTCTGAATATCACAAAGTAGCTTCTCAAGTTTCAAACTCTGGAGCCTGAAGGATATAGCATGGATGTCAGGATAGTGAAGTTAAGTGTAACGGAAGCCCTGATTTCTTTTGGAATTGGCAAGTTTTAGGTGCAGAGGTCAAGACTTGTTGAGATAAAAGCCAGAGTGTGACTTGAATTAAAAAAAAATGTTACCCCCAGTTCATGTGTTTAAAGTCTGGAAACTTAGTTGATGCCACTGTTGTGAGAGGCTTGTAGATCCTTTAATGGGTGTGCCCCATGGAAGTACATGAATCCACTGCAGGGTCTGCTTTGAGAGTTATACTTCTGCCTTATATCTACTTAGATATGAGCAAGTATTTTTATGATGCTTCTACCTAGGACAAGCTAGTTCTTCCATAATGCCTTCCATTCTAGGAAGGGTTTAAATTATTTCAAACTGAGCCAAAACAACTACTTACTTAATTAGTTCCTATTAAGCATTTGTTCATGAGATGTATAACTCATAAAGTCTGAGTATTAATTTATATGAATGTACACACTCTGGGTAAGCATCATGTTGGGCAATTGTGAAAATTTGTTCACTGTACTGTTTTTCATTAATTTTTTTCCAGCAAGTCTTTCATTTTATACAATATATCCTAAACCTAAATATCATAAGTTCAAACCAGAAAGTTATTTTTTTAATTCAATGTTTGGTAAAATGTTAATGATTATATTGTAAGAAATAACATGTTATAGTGCTGCCAGCATTTAAAAATAGCCAGCAGCCAGCAAAGACTAGTGAATTAAGAACAATTGTGATTAGATTTATAGATTCGTGAGTCTGTTGCTAAAGTTAGCCATTGGGACTGTATGATGGAGATATTTATGAAGGTAAAATAGACTGGGAAAGCCGCAGGTACAACTGGTGAATTGCTGAACAAAGTTCATGTTAGGAAGCTGGAAGAGGTCTCAGGAAAGAGACAATAAGGAATTCCCAGAGCATGAACACTTGAAACCATAAGGAATTGTGGTGTTACATTGCCTAGGATAAAGTTGGTTCACAGATACAGGTTTTGTTTACATTCAGAAAAGACACTTCAGTCAAGAGAAATCATTCCATTTGGCATTATTTCTGTGCATATGGTATTTCCCTCTTTTTTGTATATCCAGAGTTTGGATGGTGATGTATGTTGGTATACTTGGGCAAAGTACGCTGAAACCTTTTCTTTGTCAATATATCTGGCATGTGTTCTGTCATATGCTAAAATATATCTTCCTAGAGGAAGAAGCGAACACTTGATTTTAAGTGAAATATTGCTGTTAGGAGTCTTCAAACTATTGATTATCTTTTACCAAGTTCTTAGCCTTGAGATACTATAAATACGTTGACTGAGCAGGTTGTATATATGTGTGTGTGTACATGTATATTTTTGTAATTTTTATTTATATATAAAAATATATAAATATTTTCGTATATATTATATATAAATAAATTACACATGTAAATAGATTACATATAAGTAAATAATTACAATATATTATATATGAATATATAAAAATATTTATATACACATAAATATATATTTTAAAAGAGAACATAAATTTGAGAAGGGGGGATTATGGTAAAGTTTAGAGGGAGAAAGGGGACATATATGTAATTTTCTTATAAATACAAAATGGTATTAAAATGGCATTATGAAATGGTCTTTAATAACATTTGCTATTTGACCACAAGGTGGCATAAACATAACTTTTACGTTAGTCAATACGTGAGTATATGATGGAATAATGATTATTAATGATTTGAAGTAATAATTGGAAGGGTTAAATTATACATGCCTATGCTGAGTATGTTTGAATTGAATGAATGTTACTTGACTCAATCATTGTGTGTGTGTGTGTGTGTGTGTGTGATTCTTCCGACAAATATTCAAATGACCAACCACATGGGAGGCAGGTACCAAGCTGCAGAAATATGCAAATGAACTTCTTTCAGAGTGAAGTCACTAATATATTAAAACAGTTGAAGTGAGTAGTAATGAAGTGTATATAAGGCTTTTCTCAGCCTGGAGAGAAGTTGGAAATTTCACTGAATATATGAAGCTGGACTTGAAGAAAAAGTAAGTATTCATCTGGGGAACTGTATATGAAAATTCATAGTTCTGTGGCATAGTGTCTCATGTTTTCATGAACTATATGGCTTATTGTTACAAGTAAAAAATGAGGGTGAAGATGAAGGTAACTATGTAAAGAGATAGGGATGTGTAAACAGTGGTAGAATTTGTGTACTGAGCACCTCGGAGATGTCTATTCTGTAGTGTAGAATAGAGAATGAGAGAAGTATCTGGAGCATTTCTTCAAAACAGATGGCTCTAAAGGTGGTGCTTTAGTGAATGTATCCTAGTTGTGGGCTGAACTAGAGGCTGATTGATCATGTAGGTGAAGATGTTGCATTAAACTGTTCAAAAGATGACAGTGGTATGGATCAACGTAAGGAAGTAATTACAGGAGGACCTAGACAAAGATGCCTTGAATATTAACTTTAAGTTTCAGTTCAGGTATCTAAGCACTCTACCCTTGTGGTGAGATGATTTGTATCAGTTGATTGGGCATAGCAGATTGGGTTGGCCTCATCCAGTAGGACAAGGGCGTGACCAGAAAAGAAAGCTGATTCTCTTCTAGTAAGAAGCATTTCCTCCATTCCTTCTGACATTTGGAGAAACGTGGGTCTTTTCTTTCCTGTATACTCAATCTGAGCCATCAATTCTTTGGGCTACAGCCCACCCATGTTTGGACTAGAACTTACATCTTTGGCTTTTCTGGGTGTTCATCTTGCCCATTAAATATCTTGGGATGTCTTGCTTCCCTAATTGGTCCTCTTCTCACACGTACACACACACACACACACCAAATTGTGTGTGTTTCTTTGTAGAAACATGATTAATACATGTTGAGACTGTAGAATGAGTGTAATAGGGTATTTCCCTCTTTGTGTAGAGCAGAGGGAAGAAAGGAGACTAGGTTTACAATCTCATACCTACTGACAGGATTAGTGAAATCAGCTGTTAAAGATATAAACTATCTCTATGTCTGTGTATAAAGACTTCTTCAGTTTGATAATCATAAACTTCATGGGGCTTACAGAGAATACAGAATATGTTCCTTGAAACAGTTAGATCTGGATGTAATTTTAGGGATGCTGTAAGGACTATAGAAATAGTGAGATAAGGCATCAAAACTTGATTTAACTATGCTTGATGGAAATAAAATGTGTTCATCTTTTGAACCAACAGTGGACATTTCTAGGGTAGGATATATAACAGGGGGTACCTCTATTTTGTTGCATATACTTGAAATTTATTTTAAAATATGAAATGGATTTAAGTTAAAATTTAAAAACAGAAAATCACTATGAAGGTTTGTGGTTCAGCAAAATAAAGTAGAATGTGGGATTCAGTATGCAGAAGAGACACACAGAATTTGTAGAGAGAATATGTAAGTAGTACTTGTTACAGCTTTCACTTAAGAGCTAATTCTCTGTACTTGTGTATAAGATACATATTTTACTGTAAATTTCACGTGCTAGTATTTTATAGCAATAGTTTATACTTATCGAGTATATAATGTTCATCAGAGTGCAATATCAATTTGTTTATGTGTATTTTATCTCTATTAAATCCACTGATAAACATGTTAGGATGATCATATATATCAAATTTGAAAGCACTTATCTTCAGTACTTCAACGTAAGAGTAAATTAAAAACTGGTCCTTGCATTCAGAAGGATTTCTATTTACTCAGCGATTTTGGCTGCAGTGTTGTTGTTGTTACATCTACTGTACAGAAGCCTTTTAGTTTCATACAATCTCACACTCATTTTTGCTGTTATTTTCTGAGATCTTAGAATCATTGATTATGGTTATATCTTTAAGAGTTTTTCTTAAGATTTTATCTAATAGTTTCAATGTTTTAAATCTTATATTAAGTGACTTTGTTTTGGGGGGGATCTAGATTGACTTGTATACCGAGTGAGAGACAAGGATATCACTTCGATTTCTTTATGCACATACTTAGATTTCAGCCTCATTTGTTTGAAAGGCTACCTTTTCTCCAATGTATATTTTAAACATCATATCTAAAGTCCTCTGGATGTTACTGTGAGGATTTCTATTTAGTGCCTCTGTTCTTTTCACATGTCTGATTTTGAATCACTACCATATAGTGTTGCTACTCTGGCTCTGAAGGATAGGTTGAAATAGTGATCGAGATGTCTCTAGCATTCCTCTTTCTGCTTGGATATATGACTGCTTTTAGTGGTTCCAAAACTTCCTATTTCTGTGTCTCTTTAATATACTTTCTCATCTGTTGTGACCACCAAACATAAAATTATTTCATTGTTACTTTATAACTGTAATTTTGATATTGTTATGAATATAAACAATAATACAACCCCCAAATGGATTCTGACCCACAAGTTGAAAACCACTAGTTTAGAGTCTTCTATGCTTCTCTATTTTTATCTCATTCTAAGAAGAAAATTACTAGCATGTTATTGGAAATTGCATTAATCAAGATTACTTTCATTAATATAATCATTTTAACATTATTCTGCCAATCTATGATTGTAGGAGATCTTACTATATTTCTAGTGCATGTTTCTCAACCTTTATAATGTTCTGACCTTTTAATATAGATCTTCATGTTCTGGTAACCCTCAACCATAAAATTATTTGCATTGCTACTTCATAGCTGTAATTTTGCTACTGTTATGAGTCATAATGCAAATATTTGATATGCAGATGGTGTTAGGCGACCCCTGTGAAAGAGTCCTTCAAGTTAAGAAACACTGCTCTAGTATCCTCTTATGTCTTACTATGTATTTTCATAGGTCTTCATCCATTGGTTAAGTTTATTCGGTATTATACTATAGTATACTAAACTATACATACTATAAAGTATATTACTATGATATATTATACTATAATGAGGGTATTCAGGAGTTCCCATGGAAACACAAGATTTAAAGTGGGTCCTATGACCTCAGGTGATCCAGAATTAGGGTGGATTTCCAATTCAACCTTGAAGTATTCCTCTCACGTGTGCCCAGCTGCTTGGGTTTTAATTAATTCCAGGTACAGCCATAGGTAGCCATAACTCTTATTATGCAGCTTTTGACAGTTTTCTTAATCACGTTGAGTTTATATTTTTTGTTAGCAAATTGGGACATCGTAGCAATATATCTTCTAGTATTGCTTTGAAAATACTTTGTATATGATTAATTTTATTATTCCTTCATTGAGTTTGATGATATGACTTTAATACTGTAATATGTACCATGTCAAACTTCATCACGATCCTCGTGCACTGTGAGGAGTCTTCTCTGTGTCTAATTTTTGATATTGTCATTTTTAACATGTGTTCCCTTGACACTTGGCTAAGGCTATTAAAATGAAGCAGCCAGGAGTACTGCTCTGTTCTAGCACACACATGGATAGAGATTACTCCTTTCAAAACTGTGCTGGTTAGGGATGAGGAGATGCTCAGGGGTTAGGAGCACTTGCTGCTCCTGCGAAGTGTCTAGGAACCACATTATGTGCCCCACAACCATCTGTAACTTCAGCCAGAGGGATCTCTTGTCCACGTGTGGCCTCCCCTCCGCACACTGCACTGAGTTCTACAGCCACATACACATACAAATAATTAAAAATAAAACGAGTCTTTAAAAAAAAACCTATTTCTGTTCTGCATGGAGGAGAAAGCTCGGAGTGACTGACTTTCTAGGAACATACTTGTAGATGAATGAGAGTTACCATCTGAAAATATAAAAACTATTTCTTTAGCCAAACTAAGCAATAGTTTGGTTTTTGCCTCTATGCAGTTTTTACAGTTTGCTAAATGTTTATACACACTTGCATGTTTTATGAAGTATTTTCATTTAGATCGTAATCATTGTCTAGTTCCTACGACCTGTAGCTATCTAGACCTAAGGCCTAAGACTTTATCCTAAGATACTCCTTCTGTTGCGTCTGTTTCAGGACATGATGCCCTCCCCATGTTGTCAGATCAGGAACCAACAAGTTCCGAAAATACACTGACTTTGATGGATGACTCCGGATGTGTTTTATCAAATGAGCAAAGAAGTGAACCCACAGAATTATCCCAGCATTTTGTGGAGAGCAGCTATCCCCCACTCGGTCTCCCACTGCCTCTAGAGAAAAAGCCGTGCCCTCCACTGGAAATTCCTCTGTCTTCTCACATGCAGTTCTTTCAACATCTGCTGGAACTGAAGAAATGGACAGAGTCCAGTAATCTGAAAGTGTACTTAACCCACTTTGAAAAAGACTCTTCAACAGTTTCTGATTCAGTTTCACAGTTGTTAGATGGCCTGATCACATTTTACCAGAACCTCAAACTCCCTTTCTCAAGCTTCTGGACAGAGGCTATTGCTACATTAGCCAGACTGGCGAGTGATTTTAATTTATCAAATCATATTTTTAAAAGATGTTCTAAGAAGTTGGAAGAATTTGAAAAAACTCTACTCCAGGCTATTTTAGGGAACAACAGTATAAACCGGGTAAGTAATATATTCTTTCTACTTATGACCTAATGTTTAATTCATTTTGATGAACATTCCTATTGGTGGTTCATTCACATTTGTGGCTGAGGGTCTATAACTGGGCCTGATTCATTTGTGTAATTCTCTTCCTAGTTGCATGTTTATAGCTTTCCATTGCTACTGTGTTGTTCTATTTGAGATGCTTCTGCCTCACACTTCTGCTGCTCCTAGCTTGAATTCTTTGGTAATGGGAGATATTCATAAAATGGAGCTCAGTCCAGCTTGTTCCCTGGTAGCCTCCATGTTCCTGCTCTCACTGTGGCTCCGGCTAGCTATAAGCGCCAGCCCTGGCACCCACGAGATGTTAACATAACTGCTGTCTCTGCTAGTCAGCTCCATAGTGACCATGCCCCAAAGCATGGATCTTGGGCCAACCACATCGCCCTCATGGTTCTCTGCTAAGCCCCAGACAGTACCCCCATGCTTGCGGTTCCTAGTAGAATAAAGACTTGTAATGCTTAAAGATTATCCAATGTATTTATATATTTGGAAATGCTCAATACACAAGATGCCCAACCAATTAAAATTCTTACCCAATAGCTAAACTTTTGATAGAAATTGCTACCCCAGACTGCAAGAGTTCCATGGTTCTTCCTCCATGTTGCTTCCTCTCCCTCTTTCTTTCTCCTCTCCCTTCTTTTCTTCCCAACTCCTCACTCTGCCTACCTCTTCTACTGTCCAATCACCAAGCTCCACTGCAAATACAATGTAGCAGAAAAATGTCCTACTACATTCTTTAGCTCTTGCAATTTATTTGTTTTTTAAATTGCACTTTGACTTTTTACACTTTTGGTTTTCTCTTGCTTTTGTTTATTTACTGTTGCTCAAAAAGTTTCAATTCTTTCCAGATCACCACCAATGTCCAAGGTCCTCATATTGTTACTTCTTTGATAAAGTTCCTCATGCCTAGTGTTTGGAAAGGAATCTGAGGGAAAAGTAAAAGCAAAAGTTATTAACAGTACAAGTCCTAGGCAGGGAACCAGAAGCCGAAACAGTATGGTTTAAATGTTCAAAGCAAAGTCCACTAGAATATCTTGATAGGCTCCAAATTATCTTTTGATAACATCTTACTGTTTTATGGCTGATCTCTAGAATGATGAACCTGGGATTTCAGGCTCTTTGAGAGTTGTTAAAATAGAATAGACACATCCTTCACATATGGCTTCTAGATATTTGGTCATCATTAAAACAATAATAGGTCCATCTCTGTTGGCTGTAAGTAAGTGCTACTCTATGTTGAGATCTGATGTCTTTTATCTGGGCGTTAGTTTTCTTATCAAGGATAATTAACTAGTAAATAAAAGTTATCTACGGAACATCTTATATAGATTAGAGCCATTATAATATTTGGCAGTATGAATCTGTGAACTATTGAATATACCTATCATTTTAAGTTTTGTTTATACTTTCTTACTGGTTAAGACATTGCAGCTAGACAAAATTTATCATCTCTTCCTCCTCATCTTTTGTACCACTGAGGCCAGAGGATGATCTTGTCTTCAAGGTTCTCTTGGACTTGAGACAAATCTGCTTACATGCCCATATATAGTGAGTACCTGAAAATGGCAGTCACTGTTCTTCATCCTTCCCAAGAGATTATCAGCAAGGTCTAATGAGGATGGATTTAGGAATTTTGTATCGATCAGAACTCATTAGTGCGGGTCAAGGAAGTTTTCTCTCTTCATCACGTCTAAAGACTAGCCCCTTATCGAGTTCAATACCTAGTGTCAATAAAAGGAATAGTAATTTACATCAATTTAAAAATTATATAGGATTTAACAGTTACTGTGAAATCATAATTTTATGACATTTTCTATTTCTATAGTAGCAATCAAAGAAGGTTATATATCATTAAATATTATCTATTTAAAGTCAGACTTAAAAATACAATAGAAACATAATTGCAGTGTCCTAATGAAGAGTTATTTTCTTCGTGATTCTTGTGAAAAAGAAATAAAGTCATGTGTTTTGTTGTTATTGTTGTTGTTGTTATCTCTTTGTTTGTTTCTTTGAGTGTCTGAGGATGTCATTCGAATTCTTCCTAGTGTTTCAAAAGGCTTCTGAGTGGTTTATTTATCTTTTTATTAGAACCAGTTTGTCCCATCTTCAATCAGATAATGAGAAATGGAGAAATCCTGGGTGAGACTTGTTTATCCTTACTTTCCTTCCTTAGTTCATCTGCATGCACATGTCCAGTCAGTCAGCAGAGTGTGGTCTAGTCTGTCCCCCAGAGAGGTCAAGCTAAGAATGGGCTTTCCACATTTTTTCCATGGCTTTGTCCATTACCATTTCCCATTTTCCTTCTTTCGTGAATCATACAAGCTCTGAGGGAAACCAGAAGCCCCATTTACCTATGTGATAGGTCCTGTTCTGTACCAGCCTCACATGATCTAATGATCAGTCACAGTATTAAAGATACAGCCAGATGCAGAAAGAAGGGAGACGGGATGAGGTTCATTAGCCCAGTGACCTAGTAGTAGAGCTCAAGAGTTAAGACTGAATCTCCTCATTCTAGGACCCATCTACCTACCAACTCAGAAATTTTAGTCACTTGCAGAAATCTTCTGATTATTAATTCCAGTGCTAAGAGAGAACCAGGGCACAGAACCACAACACAGCAAAATGAAAGTCCCCCATTGTAAACAGCACAACATCCAGTATCTAGGTTTCACTCTGATCTTGGCAGCTCTGCAGACTTGGGCAGCTCTGTTTCTCTAGCTCTGCCATTCGCAGCACACACAGCACATCTGCTCATCACGTAATCCTGGCATTTCCTTTGGCTTTTGTGCCATCAAAACCAATACCATGTGGGAGATTCTTACACATTACCAAGTTTGGTTTACAAATGGCCTTTGGTCCTCTGGATGGTAGTCTTGTGTGCTGAGTCTTAAGAAATACTTTCCAGAGGATTCATCTCAACAGTACTGGTCTCATATTAGCCACAGCCAATTCTTCAGCCCCAGCTGAACAGAAGCACACAAATATCACCTGAATGACCCCGAGATAATCCCAATGGACTCCAACTTCCATCAGAACCTTCATAAAACCAGGTCTCCTAGCCCTTTATTAGCCAAAGCTGATGGGCAGGCTTGGCCCTCCCTCCCAGGCTTCCCTCTGGTGCCCATCAAATTCCTATCTGGTCCCCAGATGAACAGGCTGTAGGCCTTTCAGGAGATAATTGTGACTTGGCCCAGAGTCTAATGCCACCCAATTGAAAAAAGTTACATGCAGGCTATGGGTACTTTTAGATTTGACCAACAAGGTTTCAGACAGGGCTGGCCTTCATTCGGGCCACTGATATTTGCCAACTATTCTGCCAATTGCTCAACAGAAACTGGCTGTTCATCTCTACCTTCCCTATTAGATCTCACTATACAACCATCATGACAAGGGTTCAAAGTTGTAACAAGTAGCACCTGTAATAGCAGTCACCTGTAATTGAAGAGAATGTAGATCTTCAAGAAGAGATATGTAAAGCTGCCCTTGGTGGAGCAGGGGTATCCATTTGGAAGAAAAAATGGTCTTTTCGCAAAAACACTTTTAGCTACTAACAGTATCATCTACCTTTTTGGAGATTGCTTGGCCCCAGGGACCAGGCCAATGGCAGACCAAGGGCATGGTATCTGAGGTGAAAAATCAGGACCAGAGACAGTAAAATTAGATACTACATACTCCTACTCAAAGATAGGAAGCCAGTACCAAAGCTAATCCTTCCAGGTACTTAGAACATGGCAGTCTGACTTCAGGGTCTCTGTGTTTAATACTTTCTTGCTTTACTGGCCCTGACAATGAGGGGTTTCTGCTTTGCCTGGTGGGCCTCTCTGTTGCCACTGGAGGCTTTCCTGACTATGCTTCCTTTATTGACAGTAATGGCAGGAATTGTGAAGTACTTAGGAAACACTAAATTTATAACATTGAAAAACAATCTAACTCTCAATCCATGCCAAGCTCACCTTTGACTGTGGAAACTTTCTACCCTGTTGGTTACTACATATTTCCCAACAGAGGCCACTTAGGCCAGGCCCTTGTGTAGAAAAAAAGAAAGAAAAAAGATTTTCCTTTCTTAAAGTCCATGGACCAAAGATACCCAAATGGCCAAGGACATGTGGTAGGGGAGACTTGGTACATACTACCCATCTGTAGAAAAAGAATATATCGGAACATCTTCCAAATCTTTGTCTCCTTCTTCTGAGCTTCCGAGAGAGATATTATAGACATGCCATTGGCACCTATATCTACTCATTTCTTAGTAGCAACAATAAAAGAAAACAGAACACGTTCAGAATATTTGATCTATATGTCCCTTGAATACACTGGGATCCTACAGAATTCCTATTCATATAAAGTCTAAGATTCAGAAAAAAAAGTCTCTGGAGTAGATGTTTTCATTGATTTACCTTTTTCTAATTTATAATCTATAAGCAAAGCCAATCCATACTTAGAGTGAATGATATACTCCATGAAAGTGTGAGATGCCTTTCTTCCTCAGCCTGTTTATGTCACAGCAACTGGAAAGTGAAAACAAAAGTAGGGGGCCTAGAACATGATGGGATACAGACGAAGCTGACATGGAGAGGCCCAGCTCCCTCCTTCCCCTCTGTCCCACGTTTCTTTTTTTTCTTTTTCTTTTCTTTTTTTAGTTAATCTGACTAGATCTAGAATAACATGGTGAAAACAATAGGAAAACTGAGTATTGCTACCTTTTTGAAAATATTTTGAATTTTATTGATTGATTATTATTTTAGCTGTACAATTTTGTACATATCCTTTATTTCACTGTCATGACACCCTACAATGTCTGTTTTGTTTTACTCATATATTAAATGCTTTTCCAATACATGTTGAGATTGCCACCCTCACTAATGTGCTGTATCATGTTAATTGGCTGTCATGAATGGAACGTTCCCTGTATCTTTGGGATTCATTTTAAGTGAACATGATATTTGATCATTTAATTATTTTTGTTGAATTTGGCTTGCATTCCATTAAAGACTTTCTTAAATAATTTCAAAGAAACTATCTTAGTAACTTTTTTCCCATAAAGTATCTCTCATGTTTTTGGTGACCTATAATAAAAGTTAGATATATTTTGAAATTGTTTCTATTATTAGAAAGGGCTCAAGAAAAACTAGTTTTGAGTCTTTGATTTTTTTTTATAAGATTCATCTTTATATTCAAATCTATAAAAATAGGATGGAGTTGTTGGCAAGATTTTTATTCAATATTACTTACCCTGTTTTATATTAGTCTGTGTATGCTTCTTATTCTGCTTCATTCAGTATTGTTTAAGTTTTGTTTTCTGAGAGTTTATCTATTTATTCTGTTGTTAAGTTTGTTAAGAGTGTTCATATATTAATATATTAATATTCATTTTATGCCCTAGACATCCAGTGTGTCTCCTTGTATTCCTAATTTTACTTAATTTTTCTTTGTGTCTTTGTTTTAAGATTTGATCATTTCTCCATCATATAAAATTTATATCAATTTTACCTTTAAAATATTTATGTTGCTCTTTTTTCCTTTTCTTTTTCCTTTTCCTTTTCCTTTTCCTTTTCCTTTTTCTTTTCCTTTTGCTATGTTCTAATCTTTACTGTTGCATCCCCTTGGCTAATCTGGGGCTTTGTTCTTAGTAGACTTTAATGTTTCACTTACAGTAATGGATAGCACATTGGGAGAGAAGGTCAATAAAGCAACCATCTACTTGAGCAACAGCATAGCCCAAATGGTTTTAGCTGGCGTTGACAGAGCTCTCCCCTCAACAGAAGAAGAATGCTTGTTCTTTTCAAGCACACTTACAGGGTCCTCCAGAATAAATCATAAATGAGTCATAGAACAAGCCTTGATGATTGTAAAGGTTTTAAATCATTCAGTGTATCTTTTCTGACAACAGCATATTAAAGCTAGAATTGAATAAAAATAAGTAAAATGGGAAAATTTATAAGAATGTAGAAACGAAACAACCATTTGGCAATCACAAGCAGCAGATAGAAAAGCAAACGAAATTTAAAAAGTATCTCATGGGGAATGAAAATTTACCTATATGCATGGATTTCAACAAAAAGCTGATAGAAAAAGGAAATGTAAGGGTAAGTGCCTACATTAGAAAGGAATGAAATCTCAAAATATAACAACAAAACCCAAAACTGGTGTGTTAAACACAGATCTACAGCTTAAATTAGTAAAATTAAAGTCTTAATTACGAGTTGGGATCTTGAATAAGTTACCTAACTTGCATATCTGTAAAGTAGAACTGAGAAATGTGACTGCATCATAGGATTGTTGGAAATTTTCACTGAGAAAATAGCATGCCATTTGACATCATATAAACACTAAATATGAATTTCATCTCTCTCCTTTTCTTTGTTAACATCATTTTTATTGTTATTCTTTAATCTTTTTTTACAGTTCAGTCATTATGTCCCCTACCAGTCTACTCCTCAACTGTTGCTCATACCATTCCTCACACCCTCCACCCCCACCCCCACCTTCACCCTACCACTGTCTCCAAATCCTCACACCCAGCCCCCTACCCCCACTCCACCAGACCTCCCTACTCCCTGGGGCCTCAAGTCTCAAGAGGGTTAAATGCATCTTCACTCACTGAGGCCAGACCAGGCAGTCCTCTGCTGTATACGTGTTGGGGGCCTCATATCAGCTGGTGTATGCTGCCTGGTTGGTAGCTCAGTGTCTGAGAGATCTCAGGGGTCTGGGTTAGTTGAGACTGCTGGTCTTCCTACAGGGTCACCCTCCTCTTCATCTTCTTCCAGTTTTTCCCTAATTCAATCACAGGGTCCCCAGCTTCTGTCTATTGGTTGGATATGAAAGAGTCTGCATCTGACTCTTTCAGGTGTTTGTTGGGCCTCTCATAGGACAACAGTGTTAGGCTCCTATCTGTAAGCATGCCATAGCAGCAGTAATAGTGTCAGGCTTTGGAGCCTCTCCTTAAGCTGGATCCTAATTTGAGCTGGTCACTGAAACTTCTTTCCCTCAGTGTCGTCTCCATTTTTCTCCCTGCAGTTCTTTTAGACAAGAACAATTCTGGGTCACAATTTTTGACTGTGGGATGGCAACCTCATCCCTCCACTTGTTGTTCTCTTTCTATTGTAGGTGGACTCTACAAGTTCCCTCTCCCCATTGTATGTCATTTCATCCAAGGTCCCTCCCTGTGAATCCTGAAAGTCTCTCACCTCCTAGGTCTCTGGTATATTCTAGAAGGTTCCCCAACCTACTACCTTCTGAGGTTGTCTCTTTCCATTCTGCTGACCGTCAGGGCTTCACTTCTGTTTCTCCCCTGCCAATACCTGATCATGTTCCCCTTTTCCCCTCCATGTCCCATCTCCCACTGTTTTCTGCCTGAGGTCACTAGTATCCCAATGAGGATTCTCTCCTTTAAAAATAATAATTAAAAAAAATGTTGATTTATTTTTATCTTATATGTAGGGCTGTTTTGCCTCTGTATATAGATGTGTACCGTGTAGATACTGTGAGTGAAGAGGAAAGAATGCATTGAGTCATCTGGAGGGAAATTACAGTGTCAGTCTCTGTGTCACCCTCTGTGGGTGAGGGAACTGACTGGATCCTCTGCAAAGAAGCAAGTCCTCCATATTCAGAGGCAGATGCTCACAGCTAACCATTGAACTGATCAAGGGGTTCCTAATGGAGGAGTAAGAGTGAAGACCATAGGAGCTGAAAGGATTTGCAGACCCCATGAGGAGAGCAACAATACCAACTAACCAGAGCTCCCAAGGTCTAAACCACCAGCGTGGGAGCACTTAGGGAGGGATCTATGGCTCTAGCTGTATATGTAGGGGAGGATGGCCCTGTTGGGCATAGGTGAGAGAAGAGATCCTTGGTCCCATGAAGGCTGGATGCCGTGTGGGGGAATTCGAGGGTGGGGAGGTGGGTGTAGGGGGGGTAGGTAGGGGCACATCTGCAGAGAAGCAGGAGGAAGGTCGATGGGATAGGGGGTTCCTGGGCAGGGGGAGGGGGAGTGAGGTAAGGGGATAACATCTGAACTGTAAATGAAATATCCAATAAAAAAAAAAAAAGAAAGAAAAAAAAAAGAAGCAAGTCCTCTTCATTGCTGGACTGTGTCTCCAGACCACTGATGAGGACCCCTTTTTACTGAAAATAGGATAAAAATACAAGGCCTCTTATGTCTCCCGTTCCTCTGTACATTTGAAGATCATAAGTTCCTACCCTAGCAGCATGTCTTAATGACATAGTATATACATTCCTCGGATGCTTGCATTTGTCAGATAATTACACGTTGTGCACAAAAACACTCACTAATCTTCTACAGCTGCAGCTTGCAGTGACTAGTAGGATTTCATCAAATTTCTTTTCTTCAATTTTAATTATGGAACTCTATGAATTAACTATTTGAGTGTCCATTTCACTGACTGTTTTCACTGGTCTCTTCCTGGAAATTTCCAACATGTGATGGTTCAGATCTGAAGTTTTATAGTTGATGATTTCCTCAGAGAGGGCTGTTTTTATTGTTGTGTGTTTTGTGTGTGTGTGTGTGTGTGTGTGTGTGTGTGTGTGTTTGCACGCATGCACGCACACGCTCAAGTACACGAATTCTTTTTTTGTTTTTATGCTGGAATCAAAGTGATATTTGTTCAGACTAATTTAAAGCAATTTGTAGATAAATCAGATCTCCTTTTCCCTATCAGTCTGTGTGTCTTAGTCATATCTTAAAATTAATTTTTGTCATAATCGTGTTGATCAGTGAAGCAAGTAACCTTTTAGCTTGACTGTGCAGGCAGTAGCATTGGTTATGCACGTCCTTATTGCGAGGTAAGGCATCATTGCAGTAATGCCTCGGCTTTTGTTTTCATGTGTTTGTTCCTTCTCAAAGCCTTTGCTATCCTCTATAATTTTTTATTTTGTCATAGGCGTTTATCAATGTGTTTAGAGTGTGCCAGAAGGATTTAAAACAAAAAAAAACTAGATTAAGTTGGCTTTGTTTTACATTATTTCTCAGGAAAAAAAAAATAAGTGGAATTTAAGATTCTGTCTTAGTCACTGTTCTGTTGCTCTGAAAACACACCATGACCAAGGCAGCTCTTATAAAAGAAAGCATTGAATTAGGGCCCTCTATTATCATGACAGGGATCATGGTGGCAGACAGCCAGACCTTGTTCTGGAGAAGTAGCTGAGAGGTACATCCTCAACCACCTGTAGCAAGCCAGGGGTGGGGAGACGAGAGGAGGAGAGAGAGGTGGGGGTAGATATTGGTCCTTGTGTGGGCTTTTGAACACTCAAAGTCCACTCCTAGAGGCATATCACCTCCAACAAGGTCATACCTACTCCCAACAAGGCCACACCTAATCTAGGCCTAACCCCTATAAGACCACACCTAATGTTTCCCAAACATACTACCAATAATGACTAAGCTTTCAAAATATTGACCTGTGTAGACCATTTTCATTCAAAGAACCACAGGTTCCATGTCCCATTTCCACTTATACATGGAGCCAATGTTAAATGCAGGATTATTTTTTGCAGTTAAATATCATACTATTTATTAAAACATTTGTGTCATAAGGTACAATCTATGTGCTCATTTTGTAAAATACATCAGTATGTAAACACAGTAGTTTTAGATTTTTTTTTTTTTGCAGTAATTTTAGCTTTCAGTGTTCAGGTTGGTGAAGAAGAAACATCCAGAACAGCACTGTGTTCAATTTAATTTCAGAGCATATTGTACATCTCAGTATCTCTAAGTTAATTACTAGGAGTCTGGATTCATAATCTACCTTAGAGCTTCAAAAGCACTCACACTGAGAGTCTATTATCTGTTCTGACCACAGCTCAGAACCATGTAATGGCTATTAGTGCTATCTTCAGTTTATAGATGTACAAACAGAGGTCAGACAAGTTAAAAGTCTCATTCAAAGTACTCAATTAACTCGTAATGAAAAGACTGGGTCTCAGATCTAAGTATATGATGACAAATTCTTCTGTCAACTGTATCATATTTCCATTTTAGTTTTACAAATTAGTTGTGCATTTTTTCCTAAATGCAGATGAAACAAGCTGTCTCATATTTATGGCCTAAAATACATTCCTTGGGAAACAAACACCTTAGTAATTTTTTTCTCTCAATTTCATAGGAGGAATATTTGCAGTTTGCTTTGGTAAGTGGTACAGATATTCATATTTATAGATAGCAGAAAAGAAAATGCCCTGCTCTGCTGTCCAGTGTAGAATCACCTTGCTTTCTTTATTGGCTCTAAGTAACTGTAGCTTGGAAACTTTATAATTGCATGCCCAGGCTCAAAATGTCCTTTCAAACTAAACATAAATTATATAGTTATCATTGTATCTAAATTAAAACAATCTCCCTTCTGTTTAACATTTTTTTTTGTGAAATGTATTTTGAATTCTCTTGAAGCTTTATAGATGAACATAAATGAAAACTTGTCTCCACATTACTCATAGCTCTTCATCTCTAGGTCACCAAGTTAAACACTGCTGTAAAGAACAGTTTCCCTCTTAAGGTAGTATTAATCACAAGGTATCTTTGTGCAAGACTTTTTTTATTTTCTGTATACTCCACCTACTTAGTATTTATTTTCCACTATAGTTCTTTAGATTTATTAAAATGGGTACACATGTCTACACATAGCCATGTATCTTTTCCATAGTTCTGTGATCTTGTTAGTCCTAACATCATCCTTAGCTGAGGCCCAGGGGGGCTTTCTCTAGCTTGCTGGTGATTTCATCTTACTCTTTGGTTATACAGGGAAGTAGGTCCTGCCTTTTTCATGTTGCTCTCTCGTGTGGTGATGTAAAGCTGTCTTACAGTCATCTTCCTATATCTGATGGGTTAAACTGCCATGTGAAGGAGAATAAAGCCCAGGGAATAACATACATTTTATCAAGAACTAGGTTAAGTCAACCCTGAGGCCAACAAAATTTATAGATTTCCAGTCATATGTTTCAGTGCATTTTGTTAACATTTAAGGACATTTGAGCTATTTTTTTCTTTTGAAAATTCAAGTACAACATGGCTTAACTGGATAATTTTTACAAATTGTTTTGGAGTTAATGATAGGTGGGATGATGGGATTATTTTGGGATTCAAATCCTCACTTTGAGCAACATCAGTATTATTGGTTAGAAGTAGAGAAGTGGTGTAGGTTAGCTACTCATACAGCATTCTTTTCTGGGAAAAAAAAATGACTGTCCCAAGAGGAAAACCATGTGTCTTCTACTACAGATGATTCAGAGAAGGAGAGAGATTATATTACATCAGACTTTATAAAAAAAAACAAGACTTCCTAATTGACCTTTAATATTTGATCATAAATGTTTTCATATAATTCAGTATTTTAAATTTCTGAAGTAGGATTCTAACAGGAAAAATTGATCTTGAAAATAACGTGAGGGAACCAGACAGAAAACAGGAAAATCCTGAAAATTAAAATGTATAAATATGTGTGCAATTTGATATTCTCAGAAAGATTAAAACATGCTGCACAGTCACTAAAAAAGAATAAGGTTCTTCCATTTTTTTTCAGGAAATGGAAAAGACCGTTTAAAAGGTAAGAACATAGTGATAAAATATAGAAATTAAAAAGTTAGAAGGTCAGCTAAGAAAAGCTCCCAGGATGTACAAGAAAAGGAAAGGTAAATATATAGAAACAGAAAAAGAATCAGAGTCTACCAGTAGAGCAGTGTTTGGATTGTAGAATTTCCAGAAAGAGCAAGCTGAGAAAAATAGGAGGAGGGGAGAATAATGGTAGAAAATATTTTAAGATATTTAGGGAAGGATGGAGGGAAGACAAATTGTGGTTGAGATGTATTCAAAAAAAAAAAAAACCAAACAAACAATTATAAAGATAGCAACCTTCTTGGATGTTACTGGGTGTTAATTTTTGGTAAATGAATTAGCAAAAATTAGAAATAATCAATTGTGTTAGTTAGGGTTGTCTAGAGTCACAGAACTTATGTAATGTCTCTCTATATTGAGGAAATTTATTGTGATTGCTTACAGCCTGTAGTCCAACTAACCCAGCAATGGTCAGCTGTTAATGGGAAGTACAAGAATCTAGTAGTTGCTCAGTCCCACGAGGCTAGTTGTTTCAGCTGGTCTTCTGTAGAAGTAGGTTCCAACAGATGTGCTGGCAAGTAAGTGCAAGCAGGCCATGAAGATTGAATCTTCCTTCTTCCAGTGTCCTTAGACTTCCAATGTCCTTAGGTCTCCAGCAGAAGGTGTAGCCCAAATTAAAGGTGTGTACCACCATGACTGGATCTGGCACTTGCATTGTTCCAGGCTGACCTTGAACTCAAAGATCTTGTCTCAGTCTCCTGGGATTAAAGTCTTGTACTATCCTGCCTGGTCCTAAGCTTTTTATGGCCTCAAGATTTCCATGCCAAGATCCAGGTCAGAAACTTGTATCTTCCAGCTTCAAGATCTGGATCACAAGTGAGCCCTCTGATTCTGGATTCTATTTCATTCAAGATATAGTCAAGTTGACAACCAAGAATAGCCATTACACCTATACATAGGGGATGACGAGGAGGGAACAAGTGAGCTGATGAGAATGAGTGTCGATGGCAGTCAAATCTAACCATCTAAAATGGAAAACTAGGTGTACTCTTTAATGATGAAGGTAAACACCAAACCAGCCAGCCAAGAACACTTCAGACAGAATGATGGAGAAAGGGGTACAGTATTACCTTCCTAGTAATAAGCATAGCCCTGAATGATAGCATATGTGTGAACTTGTTGCATACTATTAAAAATACTAAGAACATATGAATTAAGGAAGGAGATTTATAGCAATTGACTGTGGGTTTGAGGTAGAGAGGATGGAGAAATAGACATGAAGATTGTTTCAAGGATTTGATAACTTCTGCAAGAAGAGATGCTATTGGCCAAGGAGAAGCATATCCCAAGTCTCCATTCTTACCCAAAGTTTAATAATGACTGCAACATAACTGTAAGACAGATAGCAAAGCCAACCATTAATCAGTATTATAGTGTGACGCTCAAGACAGAGCACTGGCCATGAGGTAAATTTTAGAGGTAGTAGAGATGGATGCTTTTGTTTGTATGTTTTTAAATAATTAGAAAACAAATTACAAATAGAAAGAGGGCATTATCGGGGGCCTGGGAAAACAACAGTATCATGTAAAGATAACAATTACTGTAAATAAATTAAAGAATTAGAACCAGAAACTTAGGTGGAAAGTTAGGAAATTACTGGTATATAAAGTAACAAAGGAAGGTTTTCCAAAACAATGGAACGTTCAAACCTTCTGCATTTTACTCAGGTTCCATAAAGTCAGAACTAAATGATGTTCTAGGTTACAGTCATTTCTTATAGATGTCTAACTAGATCACTTGGTGCTATTGTTATAAATTTGCTTTAGCTGTTTCAAATCTTAATGTATTGCTGATCATTACTCTACTCATACAAATCAGGTGGAAGGCCAGCTTGGTGGCTCAGTGGGTAAAAGACTGGTAGTGAAGAAGTGAATTCAACAGTGGATCACAGCATGAAAGGAGAGAACTGACTTCTGGAAGTTATTCTCTGATTCCGTACATGAGCCATGGAACAGGCATACCTGCACTCATATTTCACACACACATGCATGCACACAGACATAGAGACTTATATACATATACACACCTGCACACACACACCTATTGAAATACATACAGCCACATATCACACACACAAATTAAATTTAAAATTGAATAGATTCATCTTTGAGTTAATGTTGGCAACCTGGATAGCTATTCAAATTAATTGCATCGTACATTTTTGAATATTTCATTATCTAATTTGGTTATATTTTTGGTGGGCTTAAGGCAAAAAGAAGAGAGAGGAGAGAAAAAAAGAAAAGGAGGTTTCAAAGGCTGGCATGTAACTCAGCAGCAGTGCTTGCCTCAGAAGTCCTTAGGTTCCATTCCCACAACCATAGAACAAAACAAGCAAACAGCCAAAAATAAATCAAGAAACAAAAGAAAAAACAACACACAAAAGGTATAAGAGTATGGCAGGACCATGACAAAATTACAAAATTCAGGACAGGAGCCATGCCCATAAACATAAACAGTTCTGTAATCATTTTTTTTTTAAATTCTGGGTAACTTAGTAAAGTAAGGCATTATTAATGATATTAATACCTATCTCCTAATAACGTGCTATATGATGGTATAGATGGCCACGGCAAATCTAAACAGAGAGACTCTACTTCTCTTTACGTTTTTTTAATTACAAAAGCTCATATCATTGCAGATAGATTTCGCCAAGGCCTGCTATTCTTTCCCACAGCACATGGATGCTAGTTCCTGCTTTAAGGTACTTAGACCTTCCGATACTCAGACTATGGTTAAGGGATCAGCCACGTGAGCATGGCCTGAAACTTTGTTAAAATACAGGCGCTTGAGCCCCTACCTCAGAACAATAGAATTTCAGTATGTATTTTAATAAGGTCCCCAGGTAGTTCATACAGACATTAAACTTTAGAAACACCTCATTAACAGGTTTTGATTCCAACTTCTAATTTGTTAGACCTACATTTACTGAGTTCTTGCTAACTACTTTGAAATGATCAGTAGGTGTTATTTTAGCAACAGTCTGGGAAGGTCGTTTTTCCTCCATAACCGATATGAAAACTGAGATGTAAAAGAGGACATCTTTACTTGTAGCTGCATCGCATAGAAGTCCAAGGGCTTTTTCTGAGGTTTGATGATTTGTTTCATTGTGAGTTTTACTCTTGAATTCTAAAAGTGAATTATCATGAAATACAAGGTCTTCTTTTATAAATCCAAAAGGAGAGGTTTTTTTTTTAATTAGTCCTCAAGGTGTATTCTAAGGTTTTTGTTTTGTTTTAGTTGGTTGGTTTTGTTTTTCTTTTGTTTTATGAAAAGGAACATCAAGTTGAACAAAATGCCAGATACTAGATGCTTCCAGTGTGAACTTGTCATGATTTTTTTTAGTAAAGTTTAAGTATAATATTTAATCACGAATACACATCAACTAATATTTGAATATAGTTATACACAAATACAGGGGTTTTGGTGCTTAATTTTGTTCTTACTTATATGAAAAGATGCTAAAAGCCAGAGGACCAGGGCATCGGCTGTAAAAGAATGTCCTCTATAAATGAAAGGGAAGCCTTACTCATGAAATCTCAAAAATATGACTACCTAAACAAGACCTTCAGTACACCACCGTTAGATGGCATGCCAGTGTGGATGAGGAAATTTCATACAGCCCAACATGTAGATGAAGAGCTACAGGTAATAAGTGGCTGCTGAGAGAAGGGGAAACAGTCTTCTCCAGGTCTGAGTCCCCTGATAGATTATCTACTCCCGAGTGATCAGTCCTACATAAATACACATGGGCAACACTACGTGGGTACAGTAGGCTATATGCAATATACACACACACATGCACACACACATGCATACACACACATGCCTGCATACATACACACACATGCACACACCTACACACACTCGAGCACATATATGCAAGCATACATGCATGCACATACACACACATATGCACACATTTACATACATGCAAGCATGCATGCATGCACACACATGCACATGTGCATGTATATGTATAACTAAAGAAATTACATCAGGAATTTGAGAGGAATTTGTGGAACACTGGAGAAGGGGAGAAGAAGGGGTGTAGATAATGTAAATACAGTATGCTTATGGAATTCTCGATTTTAACTTAATAGACGTTTTCTTTTGAAAATAAATCTGAAATGCCTAAAGTTACCTAACAAAGCTAAATTAAGAAAAATAAGTTTAGAAAACTTAAGTATAGAATGCTTTATGGGTTATGTACTAGCTGTTGTGAAATCAACACTGTTCCTGATTTGAACTTTGACCAAGGATACATCCCACGAGATATACTGGATCTCAAGGCATAGGATGATTCCAGTGGTGTCACGGGTGATTTCAGAGATGAGAGCTGATCCAAGCTGTCATCACTATGCTAAGAGGCATTGTATTTAAACTCAGTACACAAATATGTGCACTAACACATATCCTACCTCGTAACTTGCAGAACATGCTGTCATTTCCTATTGCATCTAGTGTGTGAACTATGTAACATCTCTGTGATGCAGTGAACACTGGTACCTTAATATGTTGTTTGCTTTCCCTCTGTGTGAAGAGACACCTATCGTTTGCTGACTGTTCTTTTTAAACAATGATGACATTCACAGCCTGACTCAGCAGCTGGGGCATACTTTTTAGAAAGGATGTATACCAATTCCGTGTAAAAATAGATTAACATATTTTCTAGATGCACTTCAAATCTATGAACCTGAGGCTTAATTTTCCATAAATTAATTAAATGCCAAGGGAATTAATGCTGAGGAAACACTTTGCATTCCTAGGTGCAAGTGTCAATTAAAGCTTGCAGAACTGCAACTCAATCACAGAGGTTATTACAAAGCATTTTTTTTTTAAATCTGCAATCTTCTAAGTATCAGCAAATAACCTGATGCTGAGAACTGTTAAATGAAAATGCCAAAATTAATTGACTTGCCATACATTGCCTTTTCAGAATGCCATTTTAGCTGGCAAATTTTCTGTTTTTCTACACCAAGGTAAATGGCAAAGAGGATATTTTTCAGTTGCTGTCATAGGTATCTCCTATTTATTCTCCTTTTTCTAGTGAGTGACTCTGAAGTCATTTATAAAGCATAAAAGCATTCTTAAGGATTGAGGCTCAGGAGAATCTATAGATAGTGCTTCCTGCCACCCTGCTTGCCTTTGTGACATCAGACACTCAAACAGCAATTTTTCTATCAGTAAATATTTGGAGTAAGGGTATTGTAGAATTTAGGAAATTATTAGGGATTCATATTAGGAAATGAGAAACCATTCACTCACTAGAAGGTTACATAGGCCCCTCAGTCTACATTTTGTCATTTGAAAATGGATTAGAAGAGAATAAAATGTTATTCGTGGAAGTACTTTGTAAATTTGTAAACCGTTATGCAAATATTATCATTTTATTATTAAAGGCAGCTGTCCTTGTGGAGTGAGAGATGATATGTCAATGTCAAATTAATCGTTAAAAATATTGTGAAGATGTGTTCAAAAGAAATCCCCAACTATACATGCCTGCTTAGGATGAATAATTTAGTAATCAGATTTATAAATATGTTCCATACTTTATAATAATAACGTTTTAGAAATGAAGACTAGAACTGAAGGTAATGGGAGGACAAAACTAGAAACATTCATTTTTTTTCTTCTCTTCATTCAGTTTTGAATATGTCATGTGATTATGTGGAGTAGTTATATAAAATGAAACAGTGTAAATAAAGTATGTGGAAGATTACATATGTATGTGCCACCAGGTTTTGCATATATCTATATCCATCCATCCATCCATCTGTCTATCTACCTACCTATCTATCTATCTATCTATCTATCTATCTATCTATGGAAAATATATACATATTTGTGATAGAGAGAAATTGTTAGTGTTGACTTTAGGGTGAGTCAACAAAGTATTCATGTCAATTTACTCTTCTTCAGAAGAGAACCTTGGGTCTTGGGTCTCAGTTAAGAATCATCTAACAAATACAGCTTAGACGAATAGAGCTAGGAAAACTGCAGGAAGAACAAATTAGATAGGAGATTGAACCAAGAGTGGGCCTTAACCCAAATCAGAAATTTGTTGGTTATTCCCACAGATTCTATGCCACCATTGTACCAACATTCCCTGCAGGCAAGACACCATTGTACACTAAAGTGTTTGTAGCATGGCTGGCATTTAGCAACCATAGTGCAGAGTAACTACCAGTACTGTGAACTTTATTCCATGGAGATGAAGGTGCTAGGAAGACTCAACTTGTTGTGTTTGTCAGAAATTAATTGACCAAAACCTCATAAAATGTTTTCTTGAAATTTCTGCTAAAGAAAGAACATCAGATCTTTCATAATGCAAAGTACCTAGTTATATATAATGGAAATTATGTATGGCAAATTTTCCAAACAGAATTTTGTAATTCTGGGATATTCAAGATGCAAAATGAAAGCAAAACCAAGCAAATAAACAAAAGTAAACAACCAGTTATATTTTATACCCTAAAATTTGTCCTACAGACGTAAAAAATAAACAAAAAAACATATTTTTAGATAGGATTAATGAAGTCAGGGTACTTTATCATTATAAAGTTTGTCTTCTTGAAATAGCAAACTTGAATTTTTTACATAAATAGAAGGACCTAAGTGCCTCTTTATATCTTAAATTTATGTTAAACTCTTAAATCTATGTCTGACTTAAATCTATATTAAACTCTTATCTTGGTAATATACATCTTCATCTAATATACAAAGTTGTATGTATTTATACTTATATGGTATATGCATAATGCATATATAAAATATTATATCATATCACACACACACACACACACGCACACCAGAAAAGTTGGCTCAGTGATAGAAGTTACTTGTCATTCTTACAGATGACTAAACTTTGTTCTTAGCACCCATGATTGCCTACCACTGCTAGAAAGCACTTCATGGACCTAAAACCCTCTTCTGGCCTCTTTGGGTAAACTCACATACAAAAACCCCCACACAAATATATAGATACATAAAAAAATAAATAAATCAAAGAGCCCAGTGATTTTACTTTTCAATTGAGAGAAACATTGTACATAAGCTTTACATTTTTATCTCTAGAAACTTTCTAATTTTTCTACTTGCTATAAACTACTCTTTGAAGTTTGTTTTTATCTGGGTAGATAATAATGGTCATTTGCATTTAAATGTTACTTAATGAAACTTTTAAATAAAAAAGACAACATAAAGTTACAAATTGAGACTATATGAATACTCTCATTATGACTGATTTGTGAACTATGTGTAATAGTAGTATAAAGGATAAAAGGCAAATTGTATGTTAAATCAAATCATACTACCACAAAAACTTAATAAATCAAAGAACTTAGTAAGAGAGGAAGAGAAAGAAACCGCAATATCGAAAACAATTGACAAAATATCAGTAATAAATTCTTATCTATTAATAATTACTCAAAATGTAAATGGTATGTTATTGTTATTACTTTCTCATATTCAATGATAATGTTTCAAATTAGAAATAAGACATGATAAAAATATATTTTAGCTCAAAGTATACTTCTTATATATGGAACAAGTTACTTTAGCAATAGATAATTCACTTTTCCTCCAGTTTTCTTTTTAGTGTATTGTGTATCATTTATGTTCTGTTTTTTTACCCCACATTTTAAAAATTGCTGAAGAGGTATAGAATTTGTATAATACCAGCTTTTAATTTGAATGGACATATGCATTTGATTCTTAGGACATCAAATTGTTATAATCATCTAGATGTTTGTACATGTACTAGATATAACAAATGAGAAGGTGGTAAATTTTTATGTCAAATTTATAAAGAATTATAGCAATGTATTTAGCTAAAACCAACTAGAAGGTTAAACGTTTATCTCTTTGTTTTATGCTATTCCCATGAAAATTATAAAAACAAAAAGATCTCCAGTGTGTGTGCTTGAGAACAACTTACTACTTAGCTAAAGCTAACTTTATAGTTATACACTTATCTCTTATATGCTATTCCTTTGAAACTCGTAAAAACAGAATGTCTGGTTCTTTAGTATGTACTTGAGAAATCAAGTTCTCAATTGGGTCTAAATGTAACATGTGGAGTTTTGGAAAGATTACAGTGAAAAGTGAAAGACCTGTATGTGAAAGCCTTATTTGCTGCTGTTATATGTTTCGATAGAACTATTTTTATTTTAGGAAGTAGTCCATTCTCTTAGAAAAAAATTTTAAGCCAAAATATGAAATGCTTGAAATATTCACATATTTCTTCAGAAATAGTGCTGGTAAACTGTATGTTCATTGAGCATAATTCTCATGGACATAGTCTTCAAGACAGTTTTATATTTAAGATTTGTGAGCAGAGGAGTTGGAGGCAAGTCAGTAAGAACAGGCACCACTCCCTGAACTGGAAATAATCTTAATGACAATAGGATATATCTTATAAATTGGGAACCCATCCTATTTAGAGCATACATTTGATGCACATTGCGTCTCTTTGTAGGGTATGTGTGCATTGTATAAGAATGAGGTATATGCGTATGTATGCATATGGAAGCTGGAGTATCTGTCCATTGTGTAAATATGGTGTATGTCTATAGGTGTGCACGTGGAGGCAGATGTATTTCCTAGCTTCTCACTCTTCACTTTATTCCTCTGAGATCATGTCTGTCACTGACCTTGGGGTCTAGCTTGTAATCAACAAGCCCAGGCAGGGATCATCCTGTCTCCCCCCCCCCCCAATAGGGTTTAGGTTATTTAAGTGTATGGGCATACTGCCTTTTAGGTTGTGCCAGGATCTGAACTCATGTCCTCATAATTGTACAGCAAGCCATTAGATTTTATATGATCTTTACATATTTCATTAACCCCAGACAAGTTTCATTCCAACTCTTCAGGGCTAATATTTATGTAATTATTACAAGTATGACAACTTACAACCTAAGTAGGAAAAACGTAAAAGAGCTAAGGATCTCAGTTGATGATTGTTTCCTGGGGATGCTGAGCCAAAGTGGAGCATGCAAAAGTCTGAGTGATTATGCATAATAACGGGCTGTATGAGGCATAATTCGAGGTAGTAGAATGTGAGGGAGTGGACAGAATTACTCTGGTGAAATACATGTATTAGGAAGGGAAAACTGGAATTCTTAGATTCCACTTAGCCTATTTGTGATGATTTAAAAAAATATTTCTTGATCCAAGGTTATGTTTCAAACTGTGTTTAGGTGGCTCTATCTGAACACGTCTTCCTTTGTTTCAGTTAGTTTCAAATGAAGTTACTTAAGAAAAGCAGAAGCAGGAATTTTCATGGAGATTGCATTGAATCTGTAGATTGTTTGTTGTAAGATGTCCATTTTTACTATGTTAATTCTGCCAATCCATGAGCATGGGAGATCTTTCCATCTTCTGATGTCTTCTTTGATTTCTTTCTTCAGTGACTTGAAGTTCTTGTCATACAGGTCTTTCACTTGCTTGGTTAGATTCACACCAAGGTATTTTATATCACTTGTGACTATTGTGAAGGGTGTCATTTCCCTAATTTCTTTTTCAGCCTGTTTATCTTTCGAGTAGAGGAAGGCTACCGATTTGTTTGAGTTGATTTTATAACCAGCCACTTTGCTGAAGTTGTTTATCAGGTTTAGGAGTTCTCTGGTGGAAGTTTGGGGGTCACTTAAGTATACTATCATATCATCTGCAAGTAGTGATATCTTGACATTTTCCTTTCCAGTTTGTATCCCTTTGACCTCCTTTTGTCATCTAATTGTTCTGGCTAGAACTTGGAGAACTATATTGAATAGTTAGGGAGAGAGTGGGCAGTCTTGTCTAGTCCCTGATTTTAGTGTGATTCCTTCAAGTTTCTCACCATTTAGTTTGGCTTTTGTCTTGCTGTATATTGCTTTTATTATGTTTAGATATGGGCCTTGAATTCATGCTCTTTCCAAGACTTTTTTAAAAAAGATTTATTTATTTTATTTATATGAGTACACTAGCTGTCAGCCTCACCAGAAGAGGGCATCGGATGGTTGTAAGCCACCATGAACCTCTGGAAGAGAAGTCAGTGCTCTTAACCTCTGAGCCATCTCTCCAGGCCTCTTTCCAAGACTTTTAACATGAAGGGGTGCTGTATTTTGTGAAAGGCTTTTTCAGCAGGAAACTGGGAAGGGGACAACATTTGAAATGTAAATAAATAAAATAACCAATAAAAAGAAAAAAAGAGAAAAACACAACTAAGCATATTTGCTTCTCTAGGAATTTAGAATTAGTACACAAATCTGCATCACCTGTTGGGATCATAGTGTTTTCTTGTTGAGCAATCCAAGCATTGTCAAAATACTGAGTTGTGGAAAAAGTTAAAAATCTCATTTTAAGACAAATATCAATGTAAATTAAATAATAAAAACAAAATTCCCCATTGTTCCCAACAGAGAAAAGAAACTGATGACTGAACCATACAAGTAGCCATCAGCAAGACTCATTCCTCACCAATCTCAGCTCTTCTGCTCCTTTCCCACTGTGTTCCTTCCCTCCAAAAGAAGTCTCATTTCTGTAGTTGAGCTGATAGATAGGTTTATGTTTCTTTACCCTGAACTTGTCCTTAGTATAGTCCTGGAATATTGTAGCAACTACTAATTCACATGCTTTACTATGTATTAAGGATCATTTAGCTTGAAATAAAAATCATATCCAGGGTTCATGGCAGATGAAATTCAGGTTGTAGAATTCAGGTCTGAATATCTTTTTTTTTTTTTGCCCCCTTTGGTTTTTCAAGACAGCGTTTCTCTGTGTAGCCCTGGCTGTCCTGGAACTCACTCTGTAGACCAGGCTGGCCTCAAACTCAGAAATCCACCTGCCTCTGCCTCCCAAGTGCTGGGATTAAAGGCGTGCGCCACCACTGCCTGGCCTGAATATCTTTTTCAGAACTTCCCTTGTGATTGTGAAGTTTACCTGGGTTGAGAAGCATTCATATGTCACAATATTAAGATAAGATCTTCTGAGATAATTACTTGTCACTTTTATCTAATATTGCATTAATTATACTTAAAATGTCATGAATTTTGTATAATATGTCAATAAAATGTATTTTTGAATATAGATAGTCATAATCCTAATCTCAACAGACATAGTGCCAAGTACCATAACTCTAAATGTTGAAATCATGAAAGATAAAATTTCTACCGTCTAAATCCCTAAAGTAAGCATGCTAAATAGTATTAAATATCATTAAAATTTAATTATTTTTTATTTTTTCTTGGATATTTTATTTACATCTCAAATGTTATCCCCTTTTCTAGTTCACCCCCCTCACCCACCCAGGAAACCTCCTATCCCAACTCCCATCCCCTGCTTCTATGAGGGTGTTCCCCCACCCACTCCCACTTCCTTGCCCTTGAATTCCTCTACACTGGGGTATCAGGCCATCAGAGGATCAAGGGCCTCTCCTCCCACTGATGGCCAAAAAGGTCATTTTCTGCTACATATGCAGCTAGAGCCATGGGTCCCTCCATGTGTACTCCATTAAAATTTAATTTAAATTAATATTATTTAATATTATAAATAATTTTACAATTATAATTGAACACTTATATGCTAAAATACCGCTCATTTTGTCAGATATAAAATATATAACATACAATATACTATATATTATATATAATATATTATACAATGCATAATAATATATACTGCTATTCTTAACATAAAACAAATATCAAGAAACATGGCATTATTAGGGATGTATCTCTAAAGGTTTTTTTCTAGCAGAGTGTGAATCTTAATGGACCAGGCAAAAAAGGCAAATTATCTGGGGGAGACACTGTCTAATTTTCTAAGAGCCTAGAAAGAGCAAATGATACGGATTACAGTCTTTCTCTTGTGACAGGACAGAATCTAGAACTCTGTGTTCACTGGCATTTTGTTTGTGAAACATGTGCCAGTGACCCTTCAGAAATTCAGAAATTTGTCCTACAGCTGAGAGATACTCAACCTGTTTCTATAGTTCTCAGATATCTAAACATTTATTGAACCGTAGTACCAGCATCTCAGGTAATCTGACTTGCAGATGGCATAGTATAGAATTGGAATCTAAAGTAGTTTTTGAGTAATCAATTTCAGATAACTACAGTTGCAAAGCTGGCTGCAAAGAATTGCCAGTCATGGTGACTTGCTTATTCATTTAGATATTTGGACATTTCTTTATGAACAATTTACCTGAACATTACTTTTAGTCCTATATGATTATTATTAACATACATACATACACACACACACACAGACATATATATATATATACACACATATAAATATATATACATTATATATACATTATATATATACATTATATGTGTATTGCACATACATATATTAGTGTTTAGGTTTGCAAACATTTGTGTTATCATTAATTTGCTTTATTGTGTAAAGTAGCCTATGGAATATCCTGTCATGTGTTGTGTTTCAATTAATCTTAAGAGAAACGGTGACAAAAAAAAATCATTAAAATGAAGTTTATTTAGGCTGGTCAGGAAAAAACTATTTCTGGAAAGTTAACATAGGCTCCAGGGTCTTATATAACTCAAACTAATGTTTAAAGCAAAAGCTACTAGTTGGGAACTGGATTGCATTAGGGTTTTCTCTTGGTGCAGGCAAACACTATACATAGCACGGTTCTCATTAACAAGGGTATGAAGCGGGCAGGAATATGGAATCCTTGGAACAGAATAGGAGCTGGACAATGTGATGGTTCTCTCATATCCAGGATAAATCACTGTGCTGCACACTATGACGTAGCAAGCTGCACAGCATCATACATTTGTATAAAAGTAGACATTGCTGAAGCCAACCTGGAATCTTGTATCCTTTCAGCATGGTATTTTGGGGGAATATCAGTCTACCTTTGAGGTTTAGTTTTAATTTTTCTTTATTTCTTAAATAAATCTTGTCTTAAAGAGGCAAATGATTATCTGTTAAAGATTTTTTCACCACAATTTGTGTTTCGGAATTTTGACATTTCAGAATTTTAGTGTCAAGGGATCTGACCCATTTCAGATTTTGTTTTTGTTTCCTTTATTCTTCTCTCTTACAATCCATCTGGACTGCAGCCTCTCCTCCCTTCTCTCCTCCCAGCCTTCTCCCACCTTCTCTCTTCCCCAGATCCACTGCTCCTTCATTGACCTTTGAAAAAGTGCTGGCCTCCTTGTGAGGCTCGTGTTTATGCCTAGTCTCACTGCGTCTTGATAAACCATTTCTGATTTTATCATTTGCAGTTACATTTTTTGGGATTGTGATATATGGGCTAAATCATTTATGAGGTATTGCATTTTGTTCAGAAGTGTTTTTATGTATTTAATTGTAATTATTTGGCACATGAAATTTGACTATAGATTTATCATTCAGATCCTGATGAACAGTAGATTATTTATAACTTTTATTATTATATATAAAAAACAATAAAGTAGCAGCAAGTATTTTATTTTGTTGGAAAGATAAAGAGTGAGACTTGATATATTCCAGAAACTAAACAGAACCCTGTAGTTCCACCCATTGAATTTCTGGGGAAATTGTGCTTTGAATATGGATGAAATAGTGTTCTTTGGTTTTTGAGTGCTCACCATTCTTTAGCATGTGTTTCCTCTTCAAGGTGACTCATTAAAGTTTCATGAACTTTCCAACTTCCTAATTTAGATAGTGCCCTGTTCATTTATTTTCAGTTATGTATTTGATATAAAACTGTATGTTTGAAGAATCTCCTCTATGACATACATTAAAATATACTCTATTCCTCTATAAGGTGAGCATTATTTTTGGCAAGCAATGAAATGATCATGAGTTAATTTTTAAATTATATTTTATTCCACTTCAATATTAATTAGAGTTTCACATTTTTTTGAAAAGTAAGGAAATAAGACCAGTAAAACAGTTATTTATTAATAGTTGTTTATACTAGAAACACTAGGTATTTTGATTATGGCTTCTCATAGCATAGAGTTTGAGAACCAGGATCACTCATGTAAGGAATAGATTTCTGGAAAGATAAGGGCAAGTATCTTAGGGATCAGTTTCCAACAATTCTAAGTCTAAGACAATCATACATTAGTAAGTAAGTCCCCTTTCTATTTATCCTTAGAAAAGGATAAGAAAAATATTTTTCTATTCTACAGACTTAAACAAAGATTTCTTTTAACAGAACGAGTTCATAGAGCATTAGAGAAGATTACCAGAGCAGATTTTTAAACATTCTCCTAAGGCCCTGAGACAGAATCAATTTTCCATATCTTCAGAGTGTGGCTTTCTTTTACTAGTGCTATTCACCTGTCTTTTTAGAGAATATAATATCACTCTAAGATGCTGAACTTTTGGTTTCTACATTATTATACATGCTGCTCTTTGAAACCACCAAGATATGCCTAAGATAGTTCTTTCAACTGTGGAGTAACAAAAGCAGTGGACATATACAGTATAGCAGGTGTGATGAGAAGTACTTAGGTATGCATACATATATTTACATATGCAGTGTATTTGTTATTGACCTTCTTTGACATAAAGTAGAAATGTTTCTTAAGACTAATATTTAGAAATTCTAGTCCATTGCTGTTCAACTGTGTGGACTGGGCTTTCAACGTATATCTTTACTACAATCTTTGACAGAGGCATGAGATCTACCGCATGACAAGGAAATGGAAGAGAAAGAACAAATACTAGTGCTGTAATTCCCTCCAAGGGCATGCCCCAGTGATGACAAGCCTCCCAGTAAGTGATCCCTCATAAAAGGCTCTACTGACTCCTAGGAGCATCATGGAGTGCAAAAGATCTCTTAACACATGGGCCTTTTAGGAATATTTAACATCAACTGGCATTCTATCCTTGGATCCAGGTTGATCATTTCCATCTTGTAGTGTAGAATTGATTTAATGTATATTCCCAAATTCCCAAGTCTTAACCTTCAAGAGTGTTCATAAGTTCAACTCAAGGAGCTCCTCTCTGATTCAATATGAAATCTTAAACCTATACTCCTACTCAAAGATCAGCAAAGTTACATACTTACACGACACAGAGTAAACATTTCTATTTTAAATGTGGGAACAAGAAAGTAGCAAGGATAAGCAAATAAAAGTGAGACAAAGTCTAAGAGGACAAACATGAAGTTCAGTAGGTACAGTTTTAGTATCTGGGGTAACTATAGTAAGGATAGGAACTCTCGCGAGCTTAGGCAGCTATGGACCTATAGCCTTGCCGGATGCAACACACAAACCCGTTGTCTAAGCTTGCTTGGTCTAGGGCATTATGCTGATGTGTGAGTCATGGATGGATGCTGGATCATCTCGTGATGGTAAAACTTTGGATAAGCTGTATCAAGCATCTGAGCAGCTAGCTGAAGGATCTGGCAGCTTCATCCTGCCAATAGCAGTCCTGGTAGCTGTGGTGACAGTGGTTCAGTGCATGGATATCTGGGTGGTACATCAATGTCTTCCAGAGAATAGAAATTATATCATTTTTGTTTATCTTCTTACTGAAGAGAGTTATAGAATTCTCACACTGTGCCTGGCAGTAAACAAAATTCAGGTAGAAAAATGCATAAAGCTACTTACTATCATACATTGTAAAAATACAGGAATGAACAGAGTTATGTTATGGTGAGCATGTTGGGATTTATCCAGATTATTTAAGGATATCATCAGTATCTTGACATTTCCAGTGAGTAGAGTGGTGTGGGTATAGACACATAAATAGCAATGAATGAAGTTTCAAACATTAAGAGCTTATGGGTTTTTTTCTCTGTGAAAAGTGGACAGTTAAGTACCCTTATTATAAAGCATCAATAGCTCATACATAGACACAGCTTCAGTTCACATTTCAGCATCTTCCCTTTCCACAAAGATAGTTGATTCTCAAGCCAGTACATTCAGAGAAAACACTTACTGTGTTCATGTAAAAAAGTTATGACGCTAGACTTCATCGCTAGGGTCTGTGGACTCACAGAGGCTTTGAGAGGTGCCTGAGCTTCCTATCCTTGAACATATCATCCCTAATTTTTTCCATCAAGTAATACTGACCTTCTAAGTGATTGGCATTGTGAAGGCTTAAATCTCAGTTGTAAAATTAAAATATAACACATGGATTATCAGATCAGATGATGTAACATCCTTATTCAAATTACTTAGGTTTCCTGTATTTTAATTCCCTAAAGTCTGGCAGCTCCGTTTGTAAAATCTATAAGAATTTTCAGGTATCTTCTCAGACTATGCTAAACAAATTTAAAAAAAAAAGAAGAGTTGGCTAGTAGCATGTGAATTGACACCCATGGAAAGGTTAGGTCTGCTAAATATAAAACTTATGTTGATGGACATGACTGAATGAGAGTTAAAGTGAGCTAAATCAATGCATGCTGAGCAAGTCTGGCTGGGAGATGTTGCCCAGTCTCAGATGTGGAATCTCATTACTGTCCACCGTGTCTTCCCAGGTGAGAACAGACACGAAAAGATAGTTTTAATGAGTGTAGAGGTGTACTTGGCAGATGGTTCAGCATTTTTTGGTGCCAAACTGCAAAAATTTGCAGTTAACACTTGACTAAATCTCCAAATCTTCCTCCAGGCCACCTGCTAGTGGCTGTGGAAGACTGGCTCTGGCATCAGGATGGTAAATGCTGTGGAATAAAGAACTAGGAGTAGTTTGTCTAAGTTGCCTATGACTAGGCCGATCTCTAGGCTGGCTGTGATCCAGAGAAGACATTGACAAGAATTTGATCACGCAAGTAAAAATGTCTATTAACCATGCAGAAGATGAACAATGCACTTGCTACTGGACAAGGACAGGGGAGAGCAGTCCACCCGTAAAATTCACAAGTATTTGTTTAGACATCACAGTGAAAACTTCCAAGTTATTACTTCATGATATGAGGAATTGGTAGAATTCAGACAGTGGGGGGCTTTTTAGTATTTGTCCTCAGTTTTTTTTTTTTCTGTCAAAGTGAAAAATGCATGTCATGGATACCTTGAGTTCATTATCAAATATAAATATAAAGAGATTACAAAGTAGAATAGGAGATACCCAAATAAGTTGATTTTTTTTCAAGTTTCTGGCAGGATTGTCTATATTTGGCCATATCCTGTTGTACACGCTCTCTTTTTCTTCTGTAAGTAGCTATATGCTATTTGTCCAAATTAATGGATTGAAATATATTTTCTTGATTAGATCTCTTTCAGTAAGAAGAGAGGGATAAAACACTCAAAATCCAAACTGCTTGTATTGAAATTGATTTCATTATTGGGTATTCAGGAGTATTGAATTAAAGCTTAGTTGTACTGTAATTTTCTTCTAAAATTGATGAAAGCTGTATAAAATATACATCACACACATCACTCCATTGTTTACAGATTCATCTCCATTATTGGAAAACAAGTTTACTGAAGAGAACACATGCATTTCATAGTCTTAAATTTACTTAACAGCACATTCTAGTATCAGGTTTTTCAGGTAGTCTGAATTTGAATTGTTCTTTTACCATTTATCTGCAGTGAGATCCTGAGAAGTACTAACTTAACTGCCATGATCTCTCAGCTCATTGTGACTTTTTAAATTTATTTGATTATTAAGTTGGTAAAGGTTGCTGATATTGGGCATTTTCATATGTTTTGTAATTGTAGTGCCTTCCTTTGAGAAATGTTTATTCTAGTTTTTTCCATATTTTAACAGTTATTTCTTTTATCCTGTTAACATTGAGTTCTCTATGTTGTGGTTACTAGTTCACTATTTCATGTGTTACAAATAAATATTTCCTCAATAAGTAAATCGTTTCTTTAGTTTCTTATTTATTGTATCATACAGAAGCTTTTTATCTTTGACTTCATTTTGTCTGTTTTTGTTTTCATTGTGCATGTTTTGAGTTCAGTTCAAGAAATCTGCACAGGCTAAAGCCATTAATTTTTTCTGCTGTTTACTTCTTTTATAGGTTCTGGTATTTCGTAAGTGTTCAATTCATTTTTAGTTAATTCTTTCTTTTCTCTCAGGATTACTTTTATTACCTAAAGTGTTTTATTTTATTTTACTGTATCTTTAATTTTTTTTACAGTCCTGTCATCAACCCCCCCACCCTCATCCTCGTTCTGCCCTCCAACAGTTCTCCATGCCATTCCTCATCCAAGAGGATGTCCTCACACCTCCATACACTCCCACACTCTACCAGGCCTCTCCATTCCCTGGGGCCTCAAGTCTCTCAAAGGTTAGGTGGCACTTCTCTCTATGAGGCCTGACCAGGCAGGCAGTCCTCTGCTGTCTGGGGCCTTGGACCAGCTGCCTGATCTGAGAGATCTCGGAGGTCCAAGTGTGTGGAGTCTGCTGTTATTCCTATAGGGCCGCCCTCCTCCTCAACTTCTTCCAGCCCTTTTCTAGTTCAACCACAGGGGTCCCCAACTTCAGATCATTGGACGGTATCTGCTTCTATCTCAGTCAGCTCCTTGTTGGGCATCTCAGAGGGCAGCCATGCTAGGCTCCTGTCTGTAAGTATATCTTAGTATCATTAATAGTGTCAGGCCTTGGGGCCTCTCCTTGAGATCAGTCCCAGTTTGGGCCTGTCATTAGACCTCTTTTCTTTCAGTCTCTTCTCTGTTTTTGTCCCTGAAGTTCCTTTAGACAGGAACAATTCTGAATCAGAGTTATTGACTATGGCAAGGCAACCCCATCCTGCCATTTGATACTATCTTCCTAATCGAGGTGGATTCTACAAGTTCCCTCTCCCCACTGTTGGACATTTCATCTAAGGTCTCTCCCTTTGAGTCTTGAGATTCTTTTACCTTCCAGGTCTCTGATACATCCTAGAGGATCCCCTGCCTCCCACCTCTGATGATTACATGTTTCCGTTCATTCTGCTGGTCCTCAGGGTTATACTCCTGATCCCCCTGACCATTACCTGATCATGTTCCCCTTTTCTCTTGCCTTCTCCTTTCCCTCTCACACCCATTACCTTCCCTCTCTCTGCCCTCTGCCTTCTTCTCCCTCCCAAGTGGGATTGAAGCATCCTCACTTGGACCTTATGGCTTGTTAACCTTCACGAGTTCTGTGGATTGTTATCTGTATTTTTTTGGCTAATGTCCACTTATTAGTGAATGCATATCATGCACGTCCTTTTGGGTCTGAGTTACTTTACTCGGTATGATATTTTCTAGTTCCATCCATGTGCCTGCAAGATTCAGGATGTTCTTGTTCTTAATAGCTGAATAGTATTCCATTGTGTAAATGAATCACATTTTCTGTGTCCATTCTTCTGTTATGGGACATAAGGGTTTTTTCCAGCTTCTGGCTATTACGAATAAGGCTGTTATGAACATAGTGGAGCACATGCCCTTGTGGCATGTAGGGACACTTTGGGTATATGCCCAGGAGTGGTATATCTGGGTCTTCAGGTAGATCTATTTACAATTTTCTGAGGAACCTCCAGATTGATTTCTAGAGGGTTTGTACCAGTTTTCAATCCCACCAGCAACGGAGGACTGATCCTCTTTCTCCTCATTCTTGGCAACATGTGCTGTCGCCTGAATTTTTGTCTTAGCCATTCTGATTTGTGTAAGGTGGAATCTCAGGGTCATTTTGATTTGAATATTTTTTAAGTCCTTCTCAGCCATTTGAGATGCCTCTGTTGTGAAATCTCAGTTTAGTTCTATACCTTATTTTTTGGATTGGGTTGTGTGGCTTTTATGGAGGTTTCTACAGATAGACAGCTTCATCAATGTAATAGAATTGAAGACCCAGAAATAAAACTACATACTTATGGACACTTGATCTTTGATAAAGAAGCCAAAAATATACAATGGAAAAAGAAAGCATCTTCAATAAATGGTGCTGGATTAACTGGCAGTCAGTATGTAAAAAATGAAAATAGATTCATATTTGTCACCTTGTACAAAGCTCAAGCCCAAGTGGATCAAAGACCTCAACATAAAACCAGATACACTGAATCTAATAGAAGAGAAAATGGAAAAGAGCCTCGAACTCATGGGTACAGGGGAAAATTTCCTAAACAGAACTCCAATGGCTCAGGCTCTAAGATCAAGAATTGATAAATGGGACCTCGGGAAACTGAAACGTTTGTGTAAGGCAAAAGATGTAGTTAATAGGACAAATTAGCAACCTACAGATTGGGAAAGAAATCTTTACTAACCCCATATCTGATAGAATACTAGTATCTAATATATATATATGCTTTTATAATAATGTGTGTTGATTAGCTCTTATTATCAACTTAACACAACCTATAATTACTTATAAGAGAATCTCAGTTAATGATTGTCTACATTGAGTTATCCTGTAGGTATATTTATGGGATTGTTAAGTAATGTAGGAAGACTAAGCCCACTGTGGGTGGCACCATTTCCTAGACAAGGGAACTCTGTAAGAGTGTTGAAATTCACTGAACTCAAGGAAGCAAGCAAGCAAGTGTAAGTCCTAGTTTTCTTTGTGTTTACATGATAAACAACATGACCCAAACCAAATTGGAAAGCAAAGTATTTACTTCTTATTACATATTATAGCCTACCATGAAGGGAAGGAAGTAAGGTCAGGAACCCAAGGCAGGAACTTGGAGAAGCAGAACCATGGATAAACCCTACTTACTGGCTTATCTGTGACTCACTTAGCTTATTTTTTATGTGAGATAGGGCTACCTGTTCACAGGTAACACAACTCACAGTGCTATGGGCCCTCACATCAATTATTGATAAAGAAGGAATCATTTTATTAGTGGAGGTTCTGCCTTGATGACCACTTCTGTGTCCACTTGAAAAATCCTGACCAGTACCTCATTAACTCCAGGGAGAACTTATTCTGAGGAGCAGTTGGCAAACTCAAAACAGACTTCCGAGAGTATGTGTGTGTGTTGTGTGTGTATGTATGTGTGTTTGTGTGTTGCCATTGTTTGTCAGAGAAAGAATATGAAGTATCAGGGAGGAGAAAAATACGATCAAAATACACTGTATGAAAAAGAGAAAGCTAGAATATGCATTTATTCTCTCTGCTCTCGACTATGGATGTAATGTGACTAACTGCTTTGAGTCCCTGCCTTGACTTCTCGAGATGACAGACTGTAACCTGAAATTTTAGCCAATTAAACCCTTTCCTTGCTGTCACATTGGGGTATTTGTTGCTATGATGAAGCACCATCTCCAAAAGTGGCCTGGGCAAGGGAAGGCTTTATTTTGCTTATATTTCCACATCAGAGTTCATCACCAAAGGAAGTCAGGGCAAAACTCAAGCAGGACAAGAACCAGGATGCAGGGAAAGGCCCTAGATAACTGCTGGTTTCTGGCTTACTCCTCATGACTTACTCATCTTGTTTCCTTAGAGCACCAAGAACTACTATCTCAGGGTAGTACCATGCACAATGGGTTGGGTCCTTCCATATTAATTACTAACTCAGAAAATGTTCTACAGGCCTGGCTACGGCCCCATTTTATGTTCTAAATTGAAGATCCCTCCTCTCAGATGACTTCAGCTATGTTATACTGACATAAAACTAGCTAGCTAGCACAGGCTCTAAGGTGTTTCTTGTCAGGATATTTTATTACAACAATAATACTAGGGCAGTGAGTAATCGTTGACCATAAGTGTATGAATTTATACCTTGATTCCTTATTTTATTCCAGTGGCTAATATGCCTCATTTTCCTCAAAATAATATGCTATTTTGATTAGATAGCATTTCTTTTAAAACAAAGCCACATTTACCTATTTATGTAGCGTGTGACTTCATGGAAGTGTGGTTCCATGTGTGTGGAGCTCAGAAGAACTTTCAGGAGTGAGTTCTTTCTGTGCGTCATGTGTGTTTTGGAGACTGAATTCAGATCATCAAAGTTGGCAGCAAGCCTTTGTATCCACTGAGCCATCTCACTGGCTTTACCATAAACTTAACCATCTTATAGGCTCTATTCTGTTTTGGTTATCTTTGGTAGCTCATGGGTTATCTTTGGTAGCTTCATGTGAATTTTAAGATTGATTTTTTTAATTCAGTGGAGAATGATGTTATATAATTTCAATAGGAATTACATTGAATTTTTGTATTACTTTGAGTTGTAAGAGCATTTAACAATATTCTTCCATCTCCTGAGCATGAGATATCTTTCTATTTATTTGTGTCATCTCCTATTTCTTTTGTCAGTGTCTTAAAGCTCTCAATATTTAGATCTTCAATAGTTTTGGTTAAATTTCCACTGAAGAATTTTTTCCATGACATTATAAATGGAATTATTTTCTTATCTTGTATTTCAGACAGGTGATGTTTAGAATCACATAAGTACATTTGTACCATAAAACCTTTATATTCATAAATTGTAAAGTAAGTGTGTGTGTGTGTGTGTGTGTGTGTGTGTATTTTGTCCTTCAAGTTTTTCTATATATAAAACTCACTAGTCTCTTTCCTGTGTTCTTTTTTTTTGAGACAGGGTTTCTCTGTGTAGCCCTGGCTGTCCTGGAACTCACTCTGTAGACCAGGCTGGCCTCGAACTCAGAAATCCGCCTGCCTCTGCCTCCCAAGTGCTGGGATTAAAGGCATGCGCCATCACTGCCCAGCTCCTCTGTTCTTTATAAATGTGGTTGACATTAAACTACTTCATGTTTTAGTCCTACTAGACTTATTGTTGTTTCTTTAAGTCTGCTTATAAATAAATAATTTAATAAATTAATTAATTAATAAAATAGCATAATGTCATCTACTTACGTATTTTTTACTTTTTATTGTGCATAAAATCTATAATTTTACTGAGGTTATAATTTGAGTGGAATAAAATGTGAGTCTAGTAAGTTTTCTCTCTCTTTTTCACTGTTTTTGTGTACACTTTCAAAATGAAAAGACTTTTTTCACAAGACTTTCTTTTTAAATTATTGGTTTTCATTACCTAGAAAACATTAAAGAAGACATTCAAAGTTAGTGCATTTAGCTTGCTGAAGACAAATCCTGTAGAATCAGCAGAAGTGACTACAGAGTAGCTTTTGACTAGAGTTTGAGCTTATGCAGTGAAACTCCAAGGAAAAATTAAGAGGTTGAAACTGGTTTCAGGACATGTTACAGTCAGGAGCAGGGGCCAGGTTATTAAGTGAATATTTCTGTAATCTTTGTCCAGGAGTTTTGAAGAACAAAGCAGGGCTGAATAGTCATCTGTAAGAAACCTGAGCCCTGTAAAGGGAGGACTTTCTGTTCATTTTTATAGCTCTGCCATGGATTGTTTGCATTCGGTTAGAAATACATTTTGGGGGCTGCAGAAATGGCTTAGAAGTTCAGAATTCTGGCTGCTATTACAGAGGTCTTGACTTCAATTCCCAGCAATCACATAGTGGCTTACAACCATCTACAATGAGATCTGGTGCCCTCTTCTGGCATGCAGGCATACATACAGGCAGAACATAAATATTTGAAAAAAAGAAAGAAAGAGAGAGAGAGAGAGAGAGAGAGAGAGAGAGAGAGAGAGAGAGAGAAAGAAAGAAAATAAAAGAAAAAGAAATACATTTATGCTCCACTGAAAACATTATGGGCCAAATGGCACAGGTATTACTTTTTTTAAGTTCTCAGAGTAAAAACCATATATATGTGAGTAAAAATTTTTATAAATATGAGATAGATAGATAGATAGATAGATCTAATATATATATATATATATATATATATATGTATATCTCCAATTCTTCTTCCCCCTCTTCTGTGAAGTTCCATGAGTTTTGGTCTCTGTATCTGCTCCCATCAGCTGCTGGAGAAAGCCTCTTTCATGGCAAAGAGGTTGACACCAATCGATGAGTATAGTAGAATGTCATTGAGTCATTTTATTGACTTTTTGTGTATGTCAGTTATTTTTGGTTCTACTCTAGGTCTCTGAGCTATCTAGTTTCTGGATCCTGGCCATTCAGGCAGTATCAGACATGGACCTTAAGTTAGACAGGTCATTAGACGGCCAATCCCACAAGTTCTGAGCCACCATTCCTCAGTAATTCTTGCAGGCATGACAAGTTGTGGATGTTAGGTTTTGTGGCTAGGTTGGTGTCCCAGTCCCACCACAGCCAGCCTAGTCTGGTTACAAAAGATTCAGCCAGCTCCGCCTCCATATTCTCTAGGAACTTTTGCAGTGCATTTTACACTGACAGTAGTGGCTTCAGAATGGATTTCACTGTCTGAATAGGCACATGCTCATTCCTAGAGTTGACTGTCTCACAAACAGACACCTCATATTCTGGAGTCTTTATTGCTGATGCCTATGAACAACAGAGGACAAATACAGGTGAATTATAACTTACAGTGTAGAGTCATCTCTTAGGAAAATTCTGCAGTCATGGCTTGTCAAAACTGATTTTCCACTGTTTTCTGGGTGGACAATGACATACTATTGAATCATAGTTGGACAGTTCACCTTTGAAAACAGATTGGTTAACATAGGTCATTTATGCTACTTAGATGTGACCTAAGGTGACATTTAGCTCAACATTGAGAGGTCAGAACAATACTGGCCTATTGGCCCTTTTTTGTTGTTAGATATTACATATCTAGCCTTGTGATGATCTTGATTCTCTTGGTTTTGTACCATATTTATGTATTTTGACCAGGCTAAGAGTGAGAACACTGGTACCAACGCCTAGCAATCCCTGGTGACTGTCAAGGCAGACAAAGCACCATGGAGTCTGGGAGTGTTATACTATTGTCATGTGGCATATGTGAAGATGACATAGGGAGTGACAGCTCTAGGCAGTCCTGACATCTCTGGTTAATACTGTGGTTCTCTATTTTATAGTCTTAGCTGAAGCTCACATGCTCTGACCATCTGGAGACTAAGCAGGAAAACTGCACTTGCTAAATGGATGATGTGAGTTTAGCTTTCATGTATTCTACCTCCAAAAATTATCTTACCTTTGCAATCAGGATGAAAGTTATATGATTTCTTATGAAGAAGAAGTAATTGTATATCTAAAAGTTGGAATTTTTCAGAACAGGTACCCAGGAAGCTGTAAAAAAAAAATCATGTATTTTATCACAGAACATTTAATTTTGAAAAAAATATCTGTCTGTGTAAGCCATTCAGGGGGAGAACACTGTAAAAGTTATCTCTGCCTTACTGAATCAGATGGTTTTCGTGAAAGATTCAGGATGGTCTAATCGTATGCTAAATACTATCTACTCAATTCAGAGTTTGAACTCACTTTTCTCTTTATAACATAGCTATGCAAGAGCCGGGTGTAATAGCTCAAGCCTCTAATCCCAGCATCTGGAGGTAGACACAGGTGTATCTCTAAGCTCCAGGCGTCTAGAGAGGAAGTTCCAGACTGCCAAGCCTACACAGAGAAACTCTATCTCCAAAAAGAAAACTAAACACATACACATATGTAATAAATCGCTCTAAAAGTTTGTCCCTTGAGGCAATTATCTCAACCTGGTTAAAATGGTGATCCTCCAAAAAAACAAAAACATATGGAGAAGGAGAAGCCAAAGAAACCCCCATACACAATCCGTAGAATGCAAATTGGACTAGACTCTATGAAAATCCATATTGGAGGTTCCTTAAATTCCTAAAGTTACAACTATCACATAATTCACTTATACGTCCTTAAGCATATATCCAAAGAAATGAACGTCAACATAAAACAGGGATATCTGCATATTCCCGTTTATCACAGCAGTACTCAAAACCCCATCTTATGGAATCGGAGAAGATGTACATACATACTTTAGATACCCTTTAAAGAGAATGAAATCATCGTATTTTCAGGAAAGGAAATGGAGATGAGCAGGTTAAGCAACTAAGCAAACCTCAGGAAGACAAACACCAGGTTTTCTCTTGTAAGCAGAAAACTGGACTTTTCAAATCTGTGAAAAAGAAGAAAGCCAGCTGTGGCCTCAGAGTCCCTTGAGTTCCTAGAGCTGTCTGCTGGATTCTTTACATCACATTGAACCTGTGGTTTTCTCTGTCACATTCTAAGAGATTCTAAGAGGGTGTGCATTTGGGAGTGTGTACTGTGCCAAGCCTGAGGATAGTGTGGGGAATACCTTGATCTATTGACTAGTACTTCTTTTCTAAATGTAAGAGTCCGAGAATCACTGGAGAATGCTATCCCAGACTCAAGTAGTATGCAAAAGCAAAAATATTTATTAAGCAGAATTTCCTGCATGCAGGGGTCTCCCCATTCAGAATGTAGACACCTAGTGGACTCACAGGCCCAACTTTTATTTTACTTGGAATCAGATTACATAATTTATATTGGCAATACATCTCTATTCTTATTTATTCCAAATATTTGGCTCTGTATGCTTATCAAAGTCAGAGGAACTGGACTGGATAGAGTATGCATTAAGCCATACTGAAATAGAAACATGTAAGCTTATACTGGCCAATAGCAATTTACATATCTATTAATAATTATCATTTTAAAACATCTACTCAATAAAAAAGTAAAAGTAAAAGATGGGTTGACTGTGTGTTAGAATATCTAGGAAAAATGGTGTTTAGATTGGTTCGGATAGTTCTATTATTGAGAAATTGTCCTTATAATTATATATCTGTAGTATAGGAAAAAATCATTCATTACTGTGTAGGCATGAGGAGGTAAAAACAAGTGGAAGTTACAAAGGAAAGGACAAGATTGCTTGCAGGCATGTTGAGAACAAGAAGTGATGGATGAAGTGTTACTCTAGAACACAGGCATCAAGGGCAAAACAAAGCAACCTTCTGCAAGTATGAGAAAGAAAGGTCTGCCTGCTCCATAAAGTCACTAAGAAGAGAAGGAGTAACCTGTTTGTGTTAATAAAAACGCCTTGGTCATAAAATATTATCCCCATACTTCAAGTGTTCAACAGAAGTGACACGAACGGTATTAGAGAGATGCCCTGAAGGGCTCTCTGCCCATGGTGTGTACAGTGAGGGCACATTCAGAAATTGGTTTTAGCCGCTGGTGGACAATAAATCTGCCTCAGCTCAATAGAAATCAACTCACAAAAAAAGTGAAGACCCAGATGATGTGAAACAAAATCAAGTAAATCCCTGGGAGTAAGAGGAAGTCAGCCCTGGGCATCTCTGTGCTGCCCTACTGATGCAGCATCTCAGCCAATTCTTCTGCCTGGTACCTTTGCATATTCATTACACTCCTGACTCCAAAGTCTGATTTTGCTGTATGCTTGATAGCTGAAAGCAGCCACTGGTTGCTTTAGACAAGCAAACATCACTGCCCCAACCTGTTATCGCTGCCATTTTTTTTTAATTTTTATTTTCTCACTTGTAAAAGGGCAAGGGACTTGATACAAAGAGTGCTGTATGTGGATAATGGATACTTAAAAGCTTCCAGACCTTGAGCTAGCAGGACAAAACACATTCCTAAGCACTAGTGTCCTCTATAATGCGGGGAAAGCACAACAGAGAATCTAAATGAAATAACACGATTCCCATAAAACCTTCCTATCAAAGCAAACATTAAAAATATGTGTTCTCTCTATAGAAAAGTCTGTCCTCCCAAGGATCTGATGCATTCTTTCCTCCCATACATGTCATTTCCATATTTTCTTACTTTATTAGATACCAAACAGGATTCCTATTTTTAAATCTTTATTTTATCTGTATGTATATTTTTCCCTAATGTATGTCACTGCTCCATATGCATGCAGTCTTGTCAGAGGACAGAAGAAGATGATAGATCCCCTGGGATCAGAGTTATAGGTAGTTGTGAGCTACCATGTTGTTGCTGGACACTGAATACAGATTCTCTGGAAGAGCAACCAGTACTCTTGACCATTGAGCTATCTCTCGTGCCACCTCCCCCATTATTATATGGCTGAATAAATTAGTATCTCCATGGAAAAGAATCTTATGTTCAACTTGCCAAAACTTTCAGTCTTGTGCCAAGATTCTTAGCCCTGCTACATGTGCTAAACCTCACATTGCTAGGTTCAATTTTGTCATGTATCTTTGCTTTCAAAACAAAGTAATTTTTTTAGACTTTACAATCACATACTATGCATGCATGCATGCATACATATGTATGTGACCTGTATGTGGAGCTGTGTGTGTGTGTGTGTGTGTCTGCGCGCGCGCACAGGCGCGCAAGTAAATACCCAGCAGACCAAATCAAAAAAATAAATATGTATGTATATGTGCATTGTTACATCTGTTTTTGTTGGTGCTGTGTCTATGGTCTCAGGGCTGACCACTCTGAATTATACAACAACTAAGGTGCCTTGTCCCTGGGAGACAATAGTTCCTCTCTTATCAGTTGTGAATTTCTGGTAGTTATTTGTATAGAGGTGGGAACTTTCTTAAATAATTATAAAACCAGCATTTTATCTGAGCTCATTTCTATCTATCTATCTATCTATCTATCTATCTATCTATCTATCTACATATATACATATATGTATATATTAAATGCTATTTATTTCTATTATATATTTGTTTTCCATAGTGTAACAAATAATTATAATAAAGCTAGTCTTTTTTCTATACCTTGTAGATAAAGAGAAATCTCAGGCAAACATAAATGTTAGAATTTATCCTTCCTGACAGTGCCTTGAATCCTTTTGAATGACGTAGCCCTTTCCGAGGATAGGGACAGAAATTTCTCTGAATGACAGAGCATGCTTGAGATCATACGTATAAGAAAATGAGAATCTGGCTGGTCTCGTCCTTTGTGAGGCATGCAAAAAAGCCTTATGATGTGCCTTTACTGTGATTCCATCACTGGTAAACTGACTCATATTTCATATATTGAAGTGTCATATTTCACCTTACTACCTCATTTCATATCTTCATTTCATTGTATCTCTTCTTTTGAAGACTAATTCTGCTTGATATACAAAATTATAGATTAATAAATACTTCGTTAAGGCATCATTGTGGTGATAGACCATTGATGCTTTCATTGCTCTGGTAAATAACTATGTTGTCAGTCTTATTAACATTTTATTTTAACATACATCACAGTTCTTATGTATGTGAGCTTTATTGTTCAGTAAATTGTCCTCCTTTAACCTTTTATGCTTTCCCTCCCCTCGTGTCCTCCTTGCCACCACCTTTCTTTATTAATCAGAGAGCAGTCTTGAGGCTTGTACATTCTAGGCCAGGCTGCTGTGTGCTCCCCCACTGAGCAATAGAGTCTCACATGCTGCTCTCCTTCTAGCCATCAATGTCTTCTCTCCTTTCTTCTTTTGTTTTTCAAACCCTGAATAAGCTGCAAGCTCTGACTCTGCTCTGACCCATAGAGTGTCTCCATACTTCACACAGTTTTCCATATATACCTGATTTCCTTTCCTCCATTTCCCCTTAATCTGATATTAATCTCATTGGTTTAATTTACATTTTTAATCATTTATTTCTCATTTACAGCTGTTTTTGTTATTCTAGCACTCTGGGTGATTTAATTCATAGTTATTTTCTGTCCTATACTTGACGTCTCATGAATGCCTTTGGAAATCACTCATGTCTTTGGAAGTCATATTGGTCATTCTTATTATTGCTTTTTAGATGATAGCTTATTTTCAAGTTTATTTCTATATCTTGTTCATCTGAATTTTAATCTGTAGAAATTCTGAAAACCGAAATCGATATTGCTTTTTCCCAAAAGTTGTTTTGCATTTTCATGTTTCAAATGCCAGAAGTAATTAGTTTTTCTTCTCAATTTGTAGTTTCCTGGAATACTTAGTACTATAAATCTAAACCACAAACCAAATATAGACATGAATCCTTGGCAGATTCTTAGAAGTAACTGTTGCTACGTTGTTAACAGTATTGATAATATTAGCTCCTGAGTGTTCCTTTTCAGGATTTTTCAAACATTTGAGTTTAAAGCATAATGAAGATGTTTATTTCAGGCTCAAAAAACACACAGTCAAGTTGCAAAGAGAAAAAGACAAAAAGAAAAAAAATGAAACAAAGGAAAGAATGAAGGAATGGATGGAAAAAGGAAGGGAGGGAGAGATAGAGAAGGAAGAGGGAGGGAGGGAGGGAGGGAGGGAGGGAGGGAGGGAGGGAGAGAGAGAGAGAGAGAGAGAGAGAGAGAGAGAGAGAGAGAGAGAGCGAGACCTAAAATAATGTAAATCCTAAAATAATCCCTTAAGCACCAGAGATTGTTCCATGGTTAAAAGCACTGGCTGGTCCTCTAGAGGACCTTGGTTTGGTTCCCAGCACCCACATAGCAGCCATTGACTATGAGTAACTCCAGTTCCAGGGAATATGGTGCTATCTTCTGATCTCTGTACAGAAGCATACATGTAGTAAACATACACATAAATAAAATTAAACTTAATCCTACAATATATTACAAGAACTTTGTGATGGGGTGTCTTCGTACCCGTCTTGCAGCATGAGCCACAGGCTGCTTTTGAGCATGTTGGCGTCATCAGTCCATCTTTCACCAGTAGTATGCCCAAGGATGAATCTAAGACATCTACTGTTAAGATACATCACCGAAGAGGCAGGAACAATGACTCAGCAGTTAGAGATCTATACTGCCCTTCCCTGCACCCCTCCACCCACATCAGGCAACTAGGCAGCTCACAACCCCCTATAAGTCTAGAGTCAATGAATGTGACATTCCTTTCTGGGCTCTACAGCAATGCATTCTTCTGCAAACACACCAAACACACACTCACACACACGAGGGAGGGAGGGAGGGAGGGAGGGAGGGAGGGTGTGTGTGTGTGTGTGTGTGTGCGTGTGTGTGTGTGTGTGAGAGAGAGAGAGAGAGAGAGAGAGAGAGAGAGAGAGAGAGAGAGAG
>NW_021620921.1:6172519-6187530 GCF_004785775.1 Grammomys surdaster | reverse complement strand
AGAGAGAGAGAGAGAGAGAGAGAGAGAGAGAGAGAGAGAGAGAGAGAAGCAGGAAGGCAGACAGAGCCAGAGAGAATCATACAAAGAGAGATTTTCAGAATAATAATAGCTTCAAAGACAATATACATTACAGAAATTTAGAAGTGCTATAACAGAGTGGTTATCCTCTGAGCTGACATCCAAATGCATCCCCTGACTGACCAATTCAAGGCCTGAGCATTCTGAACGTATGCTCTGGAAGATCCTGCATCTCCTAGGCTCTGTAATAATCTGTAGATCCTTCCTTGATGTAGACGTACTTTTCAGTAGAAAAGATAAATCCAATAGTTAATGTAAGAGTTTACCTTGCATGATGTTAAGTAGTTTAACATCTAAACTACTAACTTAAAAACAGAAAGATGGTTCAGTGGTAAGGAAAAGAACACTTTTTTTTTTTTTTTAGGTTTTTCGAGACAGGGTTTCTCTGTGTAGACCTGGCTGTCCTGGAACTCACTCTGTAGACCAGGCTGTCCTTGAACTCAGAAATCCGCCTGCCTCTGCCTCCCAAGTGCTGGGACTAAAGGCGTGCGCCACCACCGCACAGCAGGAAAAGAGCTCTTAATGTTCTTTTCTTTACTCCAGAAGACTGGAGTTGAATACCCAAAGCCTATGTCAAGTTCCTCACAACTTTTATGTAACTCCAGGTCCAGGAGATCTGACACTGTCTTCTGTCCTCTGCAGGCACCTAACTATTGCATACATTCACATAGACATGTACACTTGCACATAAATAAATTGAGTAAGAATAAATATTTAAAATGTTTATCACCTGTCTCTCTGATTACAGTAATCTTAAGTCCAGTACTTTGTTATCAAATTCTCTTTACTCTCATTAATTAGGTATATATATATCATTCATATGTCTTCTAAATTTGTACAATATAGCTATTATTAACATTCAGAGCACTGTCTTTTATCATCAGGATGAAAGTGGGCTGCATTTTGATAGCTCTTAAAAGTGACTTGCCTTCTGTATGTAGTGAGACTAACTTCTGGCCCACAGACCACATTTTGTCAATACTTGCTATAAATCAACTTTGAATCACTATATGCCTATTTAACATTTGCTATTAATTATTAATTTTCTTTTGCTTATTCTTTAGAAACATGAGGTTTTAATGAGTAGCCTCCCCTATAGAAAATGTTAATGCATGTAATTATTTCACATTACTTTGTATAATTATTTCTGGCAGAAACTTTTACTCTGAAATATAAAATTGACTTTTAGCAAACCAAAGTAATATTGTATAGTATATGCATTTTGATAATTTTATAATTGATATGCCAGATGTAACAGTAACTTTTATTCACCAGATGTAATTGTCATCTCAGAGGCACTTACTAATGAATAAGCTTACCCTTTCTAGTTCCTTCAGAACTGTGACTGACTGGTTCAAGTCAGTTGTTCTGGCCCAAACCCCTCTGATTCAAACTGGCTTATCCTCAAACTAACTTCTTGGAATCTGTTCCAATCATCTGGCTTCTTATTCTCTGGTTCATTCTGTCTTCACCTGCATCCTGTCTCTGTAAATCTGTCCAGGTAAAACTTCCTCCTTTCTCTTTTTCTTTGTGCTACTCCTTTAATTTACTTTTCTGTCCTGTCTTGTTCCCTTGAGAACCGAGAGGACCCTATTTCCTAATTATTCTGTCAAATCTTTCCCTGATTCATCACTTTGCCCCTCAATTATTTGTCACTTCCAAATGTAAGAACTTCTTTCTACAAACTATCTTTACCTTCATTGTTTGAGATTAAAGGTATGTATTAAGGATATGTTTATATTCCAACAAGGGATATTAAAAGTGGGTCCTTCCAGCCAGATTACACAGACCTAGGTCTTTTGATGTGATCCCTTGCCAGAGAAGCCATGTTGCTGGAGTAAATTTTCTCTACAAAATAGTTCACAGATCCAAGTATGAGAGACAGACCTACATTTTTTCTCATTTTTTACTTGTTTCTCAACCTCTAAAACCTTGGGTTTTACTCAATATATATGTCTAAGTTGTACAGAAAATGAATATATTTTTGCCCTAGTTACTCAAAAAAGACCTTTCAAACATTACATTTCTAATAATAGGAATGCATATTGAAGCAACCTTGTTTTATTCCGAGGAGAGAGTATTACAATATGAATCAGACCCAGGATCTTCCTGGGTGTTCTTATGTTCCCAAATTCTGAGATTTATCTTCCACTTTCTGGAGTCTTCACAATAACATCAATATAGTACATTAGCATGGTGTCCTGTGGAATAATTTGAAGATTGCAGTTCTTGTAACATAGTGGGTAAGAGACAACAGGATGACATAGATTAAAACAGTAGAGAAAAAAATAAGCTTTTGTTATCAAGCAAATGCAAAGTGTCTCTTTTTGCCTGCATAATAGGATGACCGTGCACCTACCAGTTGTAGGCTACTGTTGCTCCTCCAGGAAATGCTACCTCTAAACAATAACACAATGTAATCCTAGATGCTTAGATCAAGTTGACCACCCTCTGATGTTCTTAGATCATCGGTGTAGGTCATATGGACAATTAATTGGGCAAGTAGGAATTTCTATCCTGCACATTCCAAGATAGCAATATAATAACATATCCAGCAAATCCTCCAGGTGATCATGCACAACTAAACATTACAGAACAAAGCAGAACAATACACATGGGAACTGTGTTTTAAGGAAGCACTTTCTAAATCATAAGACAACAAATGAAATTGCTGCTTTTGCGATGATCAGATGATTAAGAACCTGTATAATTAGGTAGATCCAGAATAACTGCTGAGTCAGATCCTTGTCAATGACGTGCACACTCAGAACCTACTTCTAGTGTGTTCTTCTGTAATACGCCTTTAACTCAGAGACTCAGTGAACACATCTCATCAGCAGAGCTCAGCTCAGCCTCCCTATGCAGGCATTTGAGAACAGATTATTTCGTTCTTTAGAGTCCTGAAATAAAGGAAGATTCGATACAAAAAAAGTTGATTTGGGTGTTGAGCCAGTCCTTCATAGTTAGCTAAAATGAATTGTTGATAATGCAGGCCTTTATGTCAGTCTTTCCAAAAGGTTCCATTGTTTATCAAAAGAGAAGAAGCTTTGATTATAACTTCAGATATATAGAGGTCATTTATAAAAGTAACATTTATATCATTGTAAACAACACTAAGAGTGATATAGCTTTTTTTCTTTGTGAAATTTAGTTAGAATAGTAGCTCTTTGCTGTACTATAGATGCAGTCTTTATTTCAACATTGTCTGTTTCTCTGCATTGTTGTCCAGCAGAATTGTATCATTCCATAAAAGTTTATTCCCATCGTTTAACTTTTCAGTGGCTAATAATTTAAATTTATATCATATGACCAGCAACACTTTTTATATTATTGCTATGAATTATAGCATTGTGTTACTTCTGGAGAACCTTACTAGGTGCATGACCATATACTAAGCATTTTGTGTGTCTTAACTTAATGTACCTAAAATTCCTTCCAAGTAGTTAACATCACAGCTGTCATTTTGCATGTTGGCAGCTGTGACACACAACTTATTGACAAAAGATTTAGTTATTAAAGTGTGGAGAAAGGTATGCAAACAATTAAAGCATCAGTTGAACTGAAATAGCCATCTGAAATGTCTTAGAGTTCAGATTCTTTACCTATAAAAATGAAACTGCTGCAAAAACTTGAAGCTTTAAAGTAGCACTACATCTTTGTGAGTAATCTAAATCTTAACCAATTACGTTGTTAATAAACAATTACAAGGAATTTTGCAAGTGTTTTTATGATAGTGTATTTCCAGAATTAAGTTGACTTAAGCTACTATGAAGTATGTTATATATTCCAGAATTATGTGCATAGTTTCATTAGCTCTGTAACTTGATCATTATTATTGTCATTGTGAACATCCTAAAAGAATATGTACTATTAAAGTCAACCTGAGATATATCTGTAGAGACATGGTCATCTTAAAAGACACAGCACATTTTACAATTTCACCTTGGATACATAGCACTGAAATCGATGTCTCCTTGTGTTATTTATGCTTATGGACAGCAGGAAGTGTATCTGGTCATTTCTGTTTTAAGGCTCTCAGCAACTTTAAAGGTCATATTATTTGAAATCTTGCTCATGAGTTTTATATACCATAGTGTGATTTTAATCATATGACTTTGTTTCTAATAGTAGAGATATGATGTGTTGTGTCCTATCGGCATTTACATTTTTCCTAATGGTGATGATTTGGCAGGATGGTTTAGTGGTTAAGAGCTTACCAGTGAGATAGATGGCATGAGTTGGATCCCTGGCATCCAAACATGCAAAGAGGGTCTTTCAAGTCTTCCACTAACCTGGTCTTGTATATTCTGACACCTTTAAACAGACATGCACATAGGCACATGAACGTGTACATGTACACACATAATAAATAAATAAATAGATGATAAGTAGATAGGTTCATAGATAGATAGGTAGGTAGGTAGGTAGGTAGGTAGATAGATAGATAGATAGATAGATAGATAGATAGATAGATAGATAATTGAAATAATTAAAAGAATTATCAAAGAGGAACTCACACTGTCTCATATTTTCCCCATAAAAAGCCTGACTCATGGCAAATAGGGAAGTGCTCCACCTGTCCTCTCCACAGTCGAAGTGAGACACACAGAAGACCCTTAGTTCCGTGGACTTGAAAGTTCACTCTTTAAATCTACTTGTTTATATGTCTGTCTTCTATCAAGTGAGAACTGAAAGATTCATTTTATTATTTTTTCTTATTCACTTTGCATGTGGTCTCTCATTTATTCTAAACTCATACTCTATGACAGTTTGACTTATTATATTTTAGCTCTCTGCCATACATTTAAAACTTTTGACTTCTACATAAAATTGTAGCACCTATATTAAAATTTTTTCACAGTTTTTCTCAGTATTAATCCTAAAACGTATGCTAATATCTTTTACTCCCCTTAGCAATAAAATCTTATATGCTGTCCATTAAATACAGTGACGTCATGGAAAATAGAATCTCACTCCATTTCCATTGTAGTTCCAGGTGCAGTGTTATGTCTCTCAGAGCCTAGTAACCCTAGGAAGTTGCAGCTTGTTGAGGAAGTCTATTATACCGCTGCTTCTATCAGAAGTGAACAGCTTTGTGGACGAACTGGGAGCCATCGATCAGGTACATGTAACTGGAAACTGTAACTCATTAAATTGTGCTTAATACAGCTATAAGCTGCTGGCTTTGTACTTTATTTTTTTCTTCACATATTGATTTGGTACTTTTTCACTAGTTCACCAATATTGCTTAACTCTAATATATGTGAATAATCCAGCTACTGAAATTACAGAAAGGTACATCAGCCAAGAGGGGATTTGCATGTTTGTTTGTTTGTTCTTTCTTTTTTTAAAATAAGCCTACCTTCCCCTACTGTCACACATGTACTAGATTCTCTGTTGTTTTTAGCAAAGGAATGTTTAGCTGAGTAGACTTAAATTTCCCCAGTGGTGATATAAAGTCAAATAGTGTTGTGTGTGTCTGAGAAGGGAGGGTGAGTGGATTCAAGAGGATCTTAAATAGAGAATGGTTCTTCAACACATTTGCCTAAGATCATTTTCCAGTTGAATTTTGAAATTTAAATATCCACTTACCAACCCATACACAACCCAGTGAAACAGAGGTCTCTAAGTGAGATCCTGGGCATCAATGTGTAGAAACACGCATGGTAATTCTGCTGTCGCCTTAAACTTAACACCAGTGCTCCTGACCATTTCAGCTGTGCAGAGCTTTACATGTCATTCAGACAGCATCCCCAGATTTTGCTGTTGATAAGTAAATGTTACATGTGCATACCTTATACTTCCTTTAGTATTCTTACCATCTCTATTGTAGAAATAATAAGAAATAAGAGATAAGTTAACATATTTTGGTACAAGTGAAATAAATTTGATAATTCAAACTGGATGGAATTTTAAAGTGCTTTTTAACTAAGTACTTACCTCTACTTTCTCTATATTTAATGGAATGATCTTAAGCCTATCATTCTAGTCTTGTTCCGTACATAACATGGTATATCATCTAGTCAGCAACTGTTTAAGTGATTCTGAAAGATGAGTTTGTAATGTCACTGTCACAGACCTAAAGGAGAAATGAGTCAAGGTGACTACTGTAAAAAAACCAAAAGGTTGAAATAAATGCATGGTGATGTTTGTAAGAGTCCCAAGGTCACAGAAATGGCCATAATAGTTTGCAAGTCCAAAGTACTTCCTATCAAGGGAACAAGTTAAATAGATATATATTTGAGTGGAATCAGCAGAGACTAGCAGAATGCAGAGTTTTATAATGAGAGCTATCCTGGGGATTCTTAGGAAATAATATGGGTTTGGCACTTTAACAGGAAACAATGTTGGAAGTATATGTAATTGAACTGAATTATTTGTTTGGAGCATAAGAACAACTTGAGAAGTCAGAATTTTATCTGCACATGTAGTTTAATTTAATTTTGACACAGCATAATGAAATACCTATACATCTTTTCCAGTTCATATATACAGAAACAGAGCCTTAAAGGTCAATAAGACACTTGACCATAGCTGTGGAATGACATCCATAAATGTCATTATTTAAACTCAGATGTTCTGTCATGCTGCTTTAAGATAATAAGGGGGTCAGAGAAATGGGGTAGCTGTTAAGAGCACTTACTGGCCTTGCAGTGGAACCGGGTTCAAGCACCCATCACTGCTGCCTCTAATTCCAGTTCTAGAGGATTGAGTGGCCTCTGCTGAGTATCCAAGGTATCAGCTTGTACTTGACACACGTAAATACACACTGTTTAAAACACACATGAAGGCAGGAGAGAAGGAGGGTGGAAAGGAAAAAAAGAGTGGATTTAAATAATAAAAGAAAAAACAACAGTAAGACAGCAAACAACTAATTGTTTGCAGGCATCTATATTAAAGGCTTCACTTGAGCTCTCCTAATCAATCCTTTTGACAACTCTTCCAAATATTAGTATTGATTAAAGACAGAGAAACTATAAGTCAGCATTTTCTAGCGGCAAGTAGCAGAATGCAGTGCAGCCAGTTTAAACAAATGGATTAATGAGCAGTTATGGAATTTGGGAGCAGGCTGAAGAATGAGACTCTGGGCTGGACTTTCATGAATTAAGCCATTACTGCACAATAGAATTGGGTTATCAGTGGTGTGTACTACTTTTGCTGTTGTGAGCATGAAGCTGTGTGCCGAAGTGATTGGTGTTTGTTCTTCTTTGGAGTTCTAAGGGTTCAGGATCAGCACAGCATGAGCAGACCATGTGAGCACTGTGTAAGGTCTAACTACCTATATAACTTACTTTCAACTGAACAGTTTTTTTTTAACACAACCGATAACACATTCAGAACCTATAAGTAAGGAAAAATAAACGATAGAATTCTATGCATTCTTAACTTTTTTTTATTGTGACAAGAGGAGAAAACAATGAGGGATAAGGTTAGCTCATGGTATCCATCACGTCTAAGGGTTAAAGAGTCAGTGCCATAGGCTTAGATGATGAGCTATAATAGGACACAGTTGAAGAACTTACATGTTGGCAGCCAATGGAAAAGTAGACGTACAGAGTTGAAGATTGGGTTCCAAACCCACTTATTCCCATCCCTCAATACACTGTGTATACCAACAGATTCCAAAGAAAAGTTAATGTGAAGAGATTTAATTTAACCAAAAAATATTGCCAAGTTAATAGATGTGGTGATATCACTGAAAAGAATTAGGCTACTATGGAAAAAAAATGTTTTCTGTGGACAGAAATTGAGTCTGTATTTAATGAACGTGAGGATGCTTTTAAAGTACCATAAATGTAGGCAGATGGAAATATTAGACAATCTTTGCAAAGGTCTTACTTAGATGATTCATAATTGGATATCTGTCTGGAGAGCAACACTGATAAACAAAATACATAGCACATCATTAATCTCTAGATATGTAAAACAAACAAATAAGGATGGATAACCTATAGCCTTTAGGGGGAAAATTAGTAGAAATAAAACCAAAGTGGGGCTGGAAAGATGGATAGATGGCTAAAAGCATCATATGCTCTACCAGAGGACCCCAGTTCAAACCCTAATACCCATAAGGCAGCTGACATCAGGCAGAAAAATTCTGTATTATTCACCCTCTGGTCTGGCCTCTGAGGACACTGTACACATGACACAAAGACATTCGTGCAGAATGCCCATACACGTAAAATAAAATGGCAGAAGATAATGACATTGTTAGCTATTATAAATGTGTTATTATAGTTTAAAGGCATGTATTAGAAATCATTAAATATCTTAAATTGAATGAGAATAGTAATAAGGAAATAGGTTTCAAAAATAAATTCAAAACAGGACAACTATAAATAAAGCTGTGAAAATCTAACTATGAAGATTAAAGGCATTCTCACCAGTAAGCTCAGGAATTTTTCTTAAGCACGCATTACTTAGTTGACAGCCTCTCAGAATGAACGGAAGAAGTAGAAGGTGAAGTTACCTTTTGTTAACTAGATCAGCCGCATGTACAATTATAATCAATTTCCCAAGTAAAAGTTCAAGATCAAATGATACTACCCTAGAAGAGGATTTCTCAACCTGGGGATGAGGACCCCACTGGAGGTTGCATATCGGATATCCACATTACGATTCATAACAGTAGCAAAATTATAGTTACGAAGTAGCAATAAAGCAACTTTATGGTTGGAGGTTACCACAATATATGAGGAACTGTATTAAAGGGTCACAGCATAAGGAAGGTTGAGAACCACTGCTCTAAAAGATAATAAGCTTTTCCAAAGTCGATTTAGAAGACCACTGTTATCTATTAAAGCTATAAGAAGACACTAACAGCAAATACCAGAGCTTCATATGAACATGAACATAGAAAGAGAAGGTGTATTAACCATTAGAAAATGAAATCCAAACAATATATGACATAATACCAAATAATTAAGTAGAATTTGAAAAATGAATAAAATAGTTTTCACATATAAAAACAACATAATCAACATATTTGAAAAAAGGTATAAAAAGTGTAATATTTTAGAATATGTAGATAAGGCAGTTGGTAAAATTTATTCTTCATTTATGATTAAAAAGAAAGAGTACTAAAGTGAAAAAAACTTTTGTATATGTTATAATTCATCTGTGAAAAACTATAGTTACCTTACCTCTTTGTGAAAGAGTGAATGCTTACTTCCTAGTGCTTGGTGCATGGAATATTCTTTACTCATTTTTGTCAGATAATATTATAATTACAACACTAGTCCCTTCTGTAAGCTCTCTCCACGCCCTCGCTTATACCACTACCTACTCTCCTTCATTTTCATGGTCTTTTGTCACTAGTTCTTAATTCTTATTGCACACATATATTATCATTTATATTTAGCAAGTTGGGTTGGGATAATATGGGCCATACTGTCATTGTTTGTAGTCAACGTGGCCATGAAGATAGAAAATCTAAACTTGTTTTCTGGTGTAACCATCTGTAAATAATTCCTTTTACATATGGCCAATTGATTTCATACTTATTTTAAGGCAATTCTGTTGGGAAAGATTGAGGCAATGCTCAGTACAGTAATGGGGAAAGTATTTGAACTTTATAAATGTTGCTGTATTAGTGATCAGAAAGATGGTCTATAATTCACAAAACAGGAAGATGCACTGGATTGAATTGCTAAGTTTAAAAAAAAAAACTACTAACATTCCTATATACATAAAGGTGGGTATCAACTTGAATTCCTAAATTTTGAAGGGGACTGTAACAAAGGCACAGAGTTTCTTAGAAAGTTAAGCATTCTCTTAAGCCACTAATTGGCCATAATTCAATATCTACGTCTACATTTGGATGATAAATATCGCCTAGAGGCTCCAGTATTTGAACAATTTTAGTCCCCAGTTGGTAATGTTGTTTGGGATATCTAGGTAGTGTGCCCTTGCTGGAGGAAGTGTATCACTGGGGGAAGGATTGAGAATTTAAAACCTCTACCACTTGTAATTTGTGTTCTGCTTTGTGCTTCCATCTGATGATGTGGGTTCTCAGCTACATGATCTTGCCTGCTGCTTGTTACCATGCCTCCCTCCCATTGGGCTCTTATCCCTTTGTTCCTAGATTTTGACATAATTATATTGAGTTAAAAGAGAGATTGAAATATCACATGAAGAGAAATACTCAGCTGCAAAATTACAGTTACAAAATCGTTGACACTCTTCCAAAAGTCTCATACCTTAAAATGATCTCTTCTAAATATAGTATCTGAAGTAAAACTCGAGGAAAATTATAGTGTTTGAATTTGCATATTTTATGAGCCTACACCTATGACTTTTGCATTATAAATATTTTATTTTGAAGAGAAAAATTCTCCTTGCGTATCATATGTATGTTGACTGAAGATGAAACTCCAAGTTTAATTGCATTTTTACACCAATATTTTTCTCCTTAGATCCAGTTCCTACTCGGCATGTTTGGGAACAGTAGCCAAACTATTAAAGTGAAAAGTACGTTTGGAGCATTGATAAAAATGGGTGAGATCTGAATTCTGAGTAGCATATTCCTACTCAAATAATTCAGGAACCCAATGTTTATGAAGTAGATTAAATTTCTACATGATGACAGCTTTAGAATTTAGAATAAAAGCGTAGTGCGAAAGAAACCCAAAATCTATGTTGTTTATAACTTTTAGACATCTATTTTCTTGTTAATTAACATAAGAACCAAACAATTCATTAATAAAAGTAGACATGCAATATTCTGAATGTGGCATATTTATACATACATATTACTGATATAAAACAAAATTTCTACATCAGGGTAAATTATACCAACAAAATATGTATTTTTAATATGAGACACTGAGAAAAATAATTATAGCCATAAATATGAGAAACAGCTGGCCTATTTCATATGAGAGAGAAACTACCACATCCTTCTAAAACTATTCATCTTTTAATGATATTGCAGATCTAAGATCTTGGCTCAAGCAGCAGTCAGTCAGTCCATCATTTAGAATAGAGTTTTTATAAACATGCTCAATTGTAAAAACTAAAGACTAGGGTCCCTTGGTACGAGCTCTTCTGTTTTTATTATGTTTTATTTAAAAGGAACTTAGGAGAAGTTTCTGCTAATGAGTCCTGGTTTGTCACACATGTGATTTCCCACCAGAGCATTTCCTTCTGTCAGCAATCATTGTGTGTGGCTATAGCAAGGCTCAAGGTTTCCCAAAATTCAGAGTTAACATAAAAATCTCCATATTTTCTGAAAACCTGTTTAAAATTTTTTCTTGACAAAATATTGTGTTCAATGATTGATAGAGTTAAAAATTCACGAATTCTATGGCATGTTCATCATTGCAGACTAGTTTATTTTTCTGTATTTTTACATTTTTTACAGTTTTATATGTGAAGATTTTATTTATATCATTTCTGCCCTACCCCACTCTAACTCCTTCTGAGCTACTGTCTCTAATTCATGACCTTTGCTTCTTTTCCAATCATCATCATCATTATTATTGTTATTGTGTATATGTAATGTGTGTGTGTGTGTGTGTGTGTGTGTGTGTGTGTGTGTAGCAGCTATGGATTCTGGATTTCTCTGATGATATCCATCTGCTATAGAATGAAGCTTTTTTCAGTGGGGGAGATGAAAGAAGAACAAAAGAAGTGCTTGGTATCTGGTGACTAAGGTTATGGTTTGCTTAAGTGTCTCCCAAAAGCCTTCAGATGTTAACTGTTCTCAATTGTGACTGCATTGAGAAACTGAGCCTTGGAAAGTAATTGGCTCTTTAGGGCTCTATCCTGATAAATATTATTCTGGTTATGGTTTTATAGTTTTTACTGGCAGTCTTTTATTATCATGACACAAGCTAGAGGCTTAAGGGAAGAGGGAATTTCAGTTTACTACATCCATGAGGGCATTTTCTCATTGGTGTGGAAGGACCCAGCCCACTATGTACTAGGTTACAGTGAGCCACACAGCACAGCAAACATCACTCCTCTATGGTATCTAAAGTTCTAGGAGTTCATGCCTCCTAGTGCCTATCTTGATTTCTTTCTCTGATTCCCCACCATGATGGTTTCTGATCAGGCTTTGTAAGGTAAATAAACCCTTTTTTCCCCAAGCTGCTTTTGGTTGTGATTTATCACAGCAATAGAAAGCAAGCTAAGACAAGTTCAATGGGCATGGAGCAAGAACTGTGTTAGAAAAATCACCTTGCTTTTTGTTTCCCTAAACCATGAGAAAAACAAGCTTACTTCACCTAGTATTTCTTTCCATAACTTTCTTCCTTTCCCCAGAAGTCATTAACAGAAGCCTCAAAACTCATGTGGTAAAATAAATCTAATTCCTTCACATTGAGTTTCTCAAGATATTTTTTTCCACAGTGATAGAAATCTAACAGATCAAGCTGCTTTTCTTATGTGATGTAAAATTTACAGTACAAAATTATCAGGTCTCTGTGGATATAATATAAATGTCAACTAAAATGTAAACAGTGGGGTGTCTGAAGGCTATGGTTGTAAGGTGCCTAATTGCCAAGAACATATTAAAAACTAACATTGATGCAACCTCTATGGGAATAAGTATAGTGCTTACTCAGAAAACGAAGAGTTGACATCTCATAAAAACCAGACATATCTCTTCTTGGCCATATATCCAAATGACTTTATATGATACACCAGAAATATATATCCAGGTTTGTTACTGTTCTTTCACAATGACAAAAAATGGAACCAGCCAAGATGTCCGACAACAGATGCAAAGATTATGAAGATGTGGTATAGGGGTTGAAGTGGTGGCTGGGTGGTCAAGAGGACTTGCTGCTTTTCAGATGATCTTTCTTGGTTCCCAGCTCCCTCCTTACAAATGATTGTACTTTTCAGTTACAGTGGACCCATCACTCTCTTCTGACCTTCAATGTCACCAGGCATACACATGCTGCATATACTCAATACAGCTCAAAAACTTGTCCATACTCATAAAATTGTGTGTGTATGTGTGTGTATATGTGTGTGTGTGTGTGTTTTAAAAAAGAAAATGTGCTATGAAAGAATTTTATTTAGCAATAAAAAATGAAATTTACAAAAAAGTGTCTGGAACTTGTAGTTATGTTCTGTGAAGTAATATAGAAAATCAAACACTGTATGTTATCTCTTATACACTGCTAATTATTTACATGTATGTATATAAATGTGTGAATGTAGATAAAGGAAATGAAGTTAGAAAGGGGACCATGACAGGACCCAAAACATTTTAAGTGTTGGGGGTATGGTACACGTGATATTAAAGTCTTATAGAAAGAGGACTTTCTGACATTAGAAAAGTCCAGGGATACAGGGAGACAAGAAGGAAGAATGGAAGAGCTCAGTAAGAGTATATCACATCTGGAGGTGACATAAAAATGGATTGTTTGCATGTTAAGTAAAAACAACATACGTAAACAAAAAGCTAAACTTTTTGTTTGATATCTTTAGTAATCTATAGTTTGTTCTCGTGGCAGATCCATACATGCTCACACATACACACACACACACCCGAGAAATATGAATATGATCTCTACATATAATATATTTAATCTTCCCCGGCACCACTTATTGGAACATGTTTTCCAGTACATGCTTTGATACCTTTGTCTACAGTCAGAGGACCATATGAATTTACACTTCAGTCCTTTACTGTGTTTCATTCTTCTGATGTCTATGGCCTTTGTCACTCTATCTCTGTGGTAAACATGAAGGACAGACATTATCATGCTTAGAATTTTTGTTCAATATATGTGGTATTATGTGTTTAGAATGTTTACCTATTTCTGTTAACAATGCTATTGGATTTTGACTAAGACTGCTTTGAAGCTATAGCTATTGTTGGTAAAAGCATTTCACAATTTTAGTTCTACCAATCCAGCTGCCTGGGTGTTCTATTTATCTTCTGGTACCTTGTTTGTTTCTCTGTTTCTTCGTCTCAAAAATTTCATTATGAAAATCCTTTACTGCCTTAGTTGGGTTTATTTCTCGATACTTACTGTTATTAAAACTAGTGGAAAATGGGATTTTTTTCAAGTCCTGTCTCATGTAGTTTATTACTGCTATATATAAACCTACTTATGTCTGTGTGTAGCTTCCTGAAAATATTTATCAGTATTAAATGTCTTTGGTAGTCTATAGAGTCCTGTAAAAGTAGAATAGCTTCAGCTGCAAATAGAAGTTATGTAATCTCTTGGTTTTTTTCCTCCTATCATATCTATTTATATCTTTCTTTTGTTTAACTGCTTTTGTTAATTTAAGGAGTATAGTGAATGAGAGTTAAGGGCGGAATACTTGTTTCATTACAGATTTTAGAAGAAATGCTTCAGTGTCCTTCATTTAAAATAACGTTGGCTATAGACTTGTTACATAGTCTTTGCTATATCTTTTTTAATCTCTTCCAGACTTTTATCAGGAAAACATATTGACCTTTGTCAAATGTCTTTTTCTACTTCTATCAAGATGACCATGTAATATCATTTTTTTCATTGTACTATACTAAAATTATTGATTTGTTTATGTTTAAACAACCATGTAGTTTAAATATAGTTGATCTTGGTGCATTATTGTTTTATTTAAATTTTAATTCATTTTTCCTTAGCTAAAATAATTACATAATTTCCCATATCACTTTCTACCTTCTAAGCTCTCTCATGTCTTCGTAAGTACACTCAAATTCATAGACTGTTTTTACTATATTAATATATTTGTGAATGTACTTTGCAAGTAGTTTGTTTAAAGTTTTGCATCTATTTTTATTTATTATATTGGACTGTGGTTTTCTCCAGTTTTACATTTCTTAAAACTTTAGTCTCTGTCTCTCTCCATCTCTTTCTGTGTCTGTCTCTCTCTGTCTTCCTATATCTGTCTCTCTCTGTCTCTCTCTCTGTCTCTCTCCTCTCTCTCTCTCTCTCTCTCTCTCTCTCTCTCTCTCTCTCTCTCTC
>NW_021620921.1:6132222-6172509 GCF_004785775.1 Grammomys surdaster | reverse complement strand
CTCTCTCTCTCTCTCTCTCTCTCTCTCTCTCTCTCTCTCTCTCTCTCTGTGTGTGTGTGTGTGTGTGTGTGTGCATATGTGTGTGTATAGGCACATATATCCTGCAGTACATGTGTAAAGGTCAGAGGACTGAAGTCCACCATGTGAGTCTGCATTCATATCCTTAGGCTTAGTTGCAGGCAATGGTAGGAAAGGAGATCATTGACATTCAGAATTTCTGTCCAACCTTCTGGTCATACTTTAATCCTTTCTCTGCTTAGATCTGCTTTCCATGTTTGCTTTTCTATAGCCAGAGTCCCTGTGTTGGAAACTAATGATTCTATTCCTGGAAGTATTTCCATGGTGACAAAAATTAACATTGAATATTGACTGTAGCTAGAGCATTGGGGGCAGGTGGGACATTTTAGTTTGGCATGGGCACCAGGCAGCTAGGTCTGTTGGTAAGAACTTCACTAATATGGAAGGTTAATGATACGTGACAAGTCACCTCTCATTACCTAATTGATAGCTACTTTTTTCTTGATTATTATGGTTACATAATATATACATATATACATGGATATATATATATATAATTATAAATATATGCTGATAAGTCTGACTTTGTTGTTTCTGTGTACATGACATGACTTCAGTGCTCACCACTTTGTACTAAGAGTTTTGTTGGCTCTACTGAGTTAATATGGCATTCTTAGTTTTTTGCATTTGAGAATATACTTTTGAAAAACTCTGTCTTTTGAATTGAAAAGCCTTCATGAATTTGAATAAATTTGAGTAGTGTCTTTTAGAAGGTCTGTAAAGAATGGTGTTGGAATTTCAATGGGAATTGCATTGAGCCTGTAAATTGCTTTTGATAAGATGGCAAATTTTACTATTAACCCTACTTATCCATGAATATGGGAGATCTTTGCATCTTCTGCTATGTTTTACAATTTCTTTCCTTAAAGAATTACAACATGATATATTATTTGTGGCTATTGTAAAGAGTGTTGTTTTCCTAATTTCTTTCTCAAACCATTTATCATTTGTATAAAGGAGTCCTATTGATTTTTTTAAAAATTAATTTTGAATCCAGCTACTTTGATGAAGGTGTTTGTTAGATATAGGAGTTCTCTGGTAGAATTTTTAGGTCACTTATGTATATAGTCATGTCATCTGTGAATAGTGATACATTGACTTCTTGCTTTCTAATTTGTATTACCTTGATCTCTCTTTGTTGTCGTATTTCTCTAGCTAGAACATCAAGTACTATATTTAATAGGTATGGGTAAAGTGGGCAGCCTTGTCTTGTACCTGATTTTAGTGAAATTGCTTTAAATTTCCCTCAGTTTAGTTTGATGTTGGGTATTGGTTTGCTGTATATTGCTTTTATTATGTTTAGGTATGCATCTTTTATTCCTGATTTCTCTAAAACTCTTATCATGAAAGAGTATTAAATATTGTCAAAGACCTCTTCAGCATCTCATGAAATGATCATGTACTTTTTTTTGCTTGTTTGCTTGTTTGTTTGTTTCAGTTTGTTTCTATGGTGGATTACATTGATGGATTTTCATATGTTGAATCATCCCTGCATCCCTGGGATGAAGCCTTATGACTTGTAGCTCTTAGCATTGACATTTGTGATATTCCCTCATCACTTTGGTTTGTCCTTTTTCAAGTTATCTCTTCATTATTTACTCAATTTCTTTAATACTTGTCCTTAAGGATTTTTTTATCACTGGTGTACATTTCAATTTTCCATTTGGAATTTTATGTATTATTTCCTTATTTAACTACATGCTGATTTTCCTTAATTACACACATGTCTTTTGCAATTCAGTCTCTTCTTGTCTTTTTACATATTAATCGATTATTTTCTGCAGGATATGTGTTGCTTTATATCACCCGTCATGAAGGTTGAACTTTCTTCTGTGTTTGTTCTTATGGCTTATCTCTAATAAAGTCATTTTCAGTCTTGTATTTCCACTTAGTACTTAAGATACTATTCCTTCTCTTGGCTGCTTGGTGTTTCTCAGAAGGTCTGTTTATACTTAGTTATTCATTTATGTATATGTAATTTGATTTTCTTCAATTATACTCTAATGAATAATTTTCAATGGAGTTGACTAATGTTTCTCAATGGATGGCCATGTAAGTTGTTCCTATCCTTAATGGCTGTGCACTTAGGCATCACTTAAATGCCTTTTCTATTCTTATGTTCAGTCCCTTGTTTTTACTTACATGCATGTAAAATCATGTACCATAGACTATAGTGCTATCATGGATTCCTGAGACACTCGAACTAATATTCTGAGTTTGGCAGTTTCCTGAGTTTTGCTACATCTTGTGGTATATACTGTACCCATGAGCCTAGGTTTCCACCCTCACTGTTTGCAGAATTCAGGAGAGGTTTTAATCCATGGATTCTGATTCTCCATCAAGCTTAATCAGCCTCTGGCGTGGAGCTTTGTTTTCCTTTGTGCTTTTGTAGTGAGAAACTGGAGGACTTCTGTAGTGAGAAACTGGAGGACTGACTGTTGAAGAAACAATGTTGAAGAAAAATCCTTATCATTCATAAGGATGTGTTACTTTTGTTAGGAATTGAAAGGAGTAAAGGAACATATTTATTTTAGTGAGTTAATAAAAAATGGAAAATTCACTTAAATAAAGTAATGAGGAAAGCTTGCTTTGAGCATTCTGAAGTGGAACATGAATCATTATGTATAGAACACTTGGTGGGGGGAAAGCAGGTGCATAGTCACTGTCTGAATAATCCTATGTTTTAGATGTTAATTAATTCAAGAGATGCTTCCAGTAACTACAGAAAATAATGCTAATTATTTTCTCTGTATTTGGCAACGATGGCAATAAAATGCAAATTAAATATGATTAATTCTTCCTTTTTTTCATGAGTATGAGGATATATTGCAACAGATTTAATGGCTCTTGCGCTGAGGTTTCTCAGTAACTAAAAAGAAATCACCATAGTCATTCCACTGTAATGAAAAAGAAATTTAATATATCTCACCCTACCTTTTTCTGGTTTTGTGTTTTGTTATTGGTTTTGAATAATGTTTGATCTGAATAACTTTCTGATGAAATTAAAACATAATGCTTTCTGTGAAGCTTTCTCTAACTGCTATAACGAGGAGAAACTGTCTCCCTGCTAGTCCCACTTTGCAGCACACACATTAACACATTTTTATTGGCCACAAGTACAGTTATACTTCAATATTGTTTGCATGTGCTTTTTAGACCGTACTGTGAATAGCAACAATTTCACTCCTTGTTTCCCACCGCACATATCAAACTATAATGAGCTTGCTAAGAGGAATTTTTCACTTTATTTAAAAAGTAGCGATTTATATGAGCAATTTCCACTTAGAACTCTGCACCACTTGTTTTCTAAGCCATGGTTCATAATTAAAAATGAAAACAAGAAAGGGATGGTGGCGTTGCAGTCTCCTGTGCACTTTCTGGAGAGAGCCTTTGATGCCTGAAAAGACTGATTTCTGGTACAAGATGAATTTGAGGGTCTTTCCTTTTTGTGGGATATAAGGTAGATCCATGGCATGTACTTGATGCTTTAAAATATATTTACTGAAGGAGATGAAAACAACCAAAAGATATGCTGTAGGATGGGGTGGGGGAGTTGAGTTGTTCTGGAATGAACATGCCAAGTCTGTGAATAAAAGAAAGAAGCCAGAAAAAGGGAAGTTGCGTTCTGAGTGTGGAGACTACAACTGCATTATAAGAGTTTAGAACTGTCCAGTTGTCAGTACAGAGTAGATGTGAAATAAAGTTCATTGAAATGTATTACCATACCTACCCAATGCGCCTTTTCTCTGGGCCCAGTTGGCTACAATTAACTTGATGGCTGCTAACAGAACCCAGAATGCAGTGGCAGGTGAATCACAAGGTATATCACAGCCTGGGATACAGAGTCACACCTAATCTCAAATGTTGAGAAGTGGGTAGGAGTTATTTGTTGATGGGAGTTTAGATAGTTTTTCCACTGAGCATAGTAATCCTTAAAGATGGTGGCACAATGAGAAGCAGAAGGAAAGGGGAGACTGAGAGAAAGGTGTCAGCACTCAGTACTTATAAGAGTGAGGGTTGCCGTGGATGTTGAGTGAGTGAAAAGGCAGAAAGAGTAGTATATATTGCAAGAAAACTCATTAAGCCTTTCTATGGGCCATGGTCTTAATTCTGCAGAGACCATTGGACGCTTAGGTTGGTGACTTGACAGGGCACGCCCAGATCTGCTATGCTTCCCTGCTCCCTCTCAACTAGATCTTCATGGAAGCTCTTCTCTCAAAGAAACTAGAATTGTCAGTGTAAGTGAAGAAGTTGGTTTCATGAGGCCCAAGAGATAAGAGATTATCTCTCTAATCATGACCTGTAGCTAATTAGGATGTAATTTCTCTCTTTTTGACCATGCTCACCTAAATCCGAAATGTAGCTTGATTTTAGAGCTGTATTGTTACATCTTATTATTCTAATGATCCTCGTTGAGCAACTCAACCTGAATGTGTTTCGAGGTGCTCTGAGATAGTACATGGAATGTAATAATTCACAATTTATTTCTAAAGAGAAATACCGTAACATCCAGTCTAAAATACATCATCAGTAATTACTTTAAGTAAACATATAAATTAGTCCTTCCTCCTCAACAAGTGTTAATGTTGATCCCAGAAGCGATAGGTCATTAAACAAAAATCTCAGTGCTAAGTGTGGGGATACATCCCTTCAAGTTCTTGGATAGGGTATTCTGAGACCGCCAAAACAATACAGGTCGTAGCCTTTGTTCTTGGTTATTCATCAGAACTTTATGGTAAGAACCTATCCCTGAAGGTCCCACACACATGGCTCTCACTTGGGAACCTGCATGGTACCTTTGGATAATATGAAGCATTTCCAGAAGGGAGGACACGTAGTCATCAGTACCAATGGGATTTCTCCATGTCCTGCGGCTGTAGTGTGTGGTATCCTCAGCTGTATAGTCTTACCATCAATTCCTATTGAGCAGCCAAAGGCAGTGACAATTGCTCATATTATTTTGGGGTTCTCTGAGACACTTCTATCCAACTGCTCTGAGGAAGGTATTCCATATCTGGCACTTGGCTTTTTAGTTGGCAGTCTATGGTTTCTGGGAAGAGCATTATCTTTTCACTCAACCTCCTCCACTTATCCTCCCATTCCTCTCTGCACTTAAATTTCCCTCCCCCTTATTTATCCCTACTTCGTATCCCCTGTGTTCTACCATTGTCCACCATTAAGATCTCTGTTTTCCTCTCTTCACACTAGAAAGGGCCATTGGTGGGAATAGGGAAAAGTTTTATTGTGACTGGTATTCCCTAGATGCAATAAGCCTTAGAGCAAAGGTGGTCCACACACAAAGACTCCAGATTAGCTAAGAGAATGATGAGCAGCAAGGGTGTCTTATGGGAGCAGGGCCCATGGTCCCATTCCTTCACTCTGGAAGGATTCAACTCCATATTTCACTAATACTCTTGTGGAAATGCCATTTTTAAATATAACCTGTCTTTTATGATTTTCTATATAGACATAGTTTCTTCTTGGTATATTTTCTTCAAAGAGCTTACATGGACAAAGAATACAAATAAGAGAAAAATGAGAACTTCAAAGAGATGTAGGAAACATGCCTGCTTCTTTACACAGGCATGGTTATTCCAGAGCTGCTGTGCACTGCAGGCTGGAGGAGATATTTAGTGGTGCTTAGAATGCCAAAGTGATCATTTCAAGCTGTTCTCCATAGCACTACAAGAAAGGCTCCTCGATGCAGTCAGCAGTGAATGTTTGTTCCTGAAAATATGACGCGTTTTGGTGGAATTGCTCTTTTACACCGTATTATGTTAACACTGGGGGCTGTGTTTCCATGAACACTCGCTCCCTGTGGCACATTCATCTTAACACTGGTTATGGACACCTCTGATACAGAAGTGCAAAAGCAATGGTAGAGCATGGAATAAAGTAGTAACAGTTTCACTTGCACTTTCATCTTAGACAGGCAGATGTGTTTAAACAGTCTTTTTCCCTTACTGTGCACAGGAATTAGTTTAAAAGCATGCAGAGAAGCTGATGGCAGACATTTGAAAAGTTAAAGCATGGAAAGATTCTGTACATGAGAACTGCATCCAAACCACAGAGTATCCAGTCAGTCCTACAATGGCCTAGACATATTCCAAATCAGACTTAGCTCATGTACAAAGGGCTCTCACTCATTTTTAAGTGATCTGTGCATCAACCTTCTATTCTTTAAGTGCTCAGTTAATGATTCAAACATCTGTCAGATTATCTGCTTTAATTGTTGGTTTTATTTCTGTAGAAATATAATATGCTTTCTGAGGACCACAGCTATACTCTAAAAAGTAAATGTTTCAGTGTTAGTAAACAGTGTCAGCTATCCTTTCAGGAACACTCTTAGAGTCACCAAACATTGCGTATGAGACCCTATCTCAAAGAAACTACCATCAGAAACAAACAAGAAAAGTTTTAACACTCTAAGGGCGACTTGATGTGAAATATTTATCCTGTAAAATGAAACATTTAAGATACAATTTCACTTCAGAAATGCTAGCAAAGTGTTTTTGTTCTTTCATAATAAGCTAACGTGATTATTTCAGCTTTAAGTCAAGACTAAATGTGTTAATTAGTGTACAATCTCTGAAGCAACATACATTTTAATTGCTGTCCTCATACAATGTTTTACATTAGATATTTAAATTTCTCAAGTAAATATGTTCTATTTCCCATGGTCAGAGTATCTAAAATTTACTGCTGTTTGCGTAGAGAAGAAAAAACATCATACATTTATAAGAGCTATCGACTATTACATGCATGCATATTTTTCCATGATTTTTATTATTAATCATTTTATTCATTTACATTTCAAATGCTACCCCCTTTCCAGGTTTCACCTCCACAAACCGCTGTCACATCTTCCCTTCCCTTTGCCTCTATGAGGGTGCTCCTCTACCCACCCACCCATTCCTGCCTCAGTGCTCTGGCATCCCCCTATGCTTGGGCATCAAACAGCCACAGGACCAAGGGCCTTCACTCCCATTGATGCCAGATAAGGCAATCCTCTGCTACATTTGTACCTGGAGGCACGGATCCTTCTACTGTAACAGCCCGTTCTGCTGTTCTGGTCCACGGGTCAGGGCCTAGCAAGAGAGAAGAGAGAGAGTGGGGTTGGAGACCGAAGAATGGAGACAAGACAGGGAGTCTGATCTGGAGACGAGAGAGAGTCTGCCCTGGAGAGAGACAGAGTCTGCTCTGTAGACGAGACAGAGTCTACTCTGGTCTCTCCTCAAGTCTCTCCTTTTATACCTCTCCTCAAGTCTCGCCTTGAGTCTCACCTTTAATCTCTCCTTGAGTCTTGCCTTGAGTCTCTCAAGTGCTGGGATTAAAGGCATGTGCCACCACTGTCTGGCCTTGATTGAAAGGATCAAGATAATTATCAGAGTGTGCTCAGCTGTTGTAGGCTGTTGAAAACAAGTCTCTTGTCAGGGTATATGGCTCAAGATGGCTGCAAAGATGATAGCCGCTTTCTGCTCAGAGTCGGCTCCCAATATTCCACATATACTCTTTGATTGGTGGCTTAGTTCCTAGGAGCTCTGGGGGGCCGGGGGAGGAGGGGGCCATTTAGTTAGTTGATATTGTTGTTCAATTATTGTTGTACCTATGGGGTTGCAATGTCCTTCAGCTCCTTCAGTACTTCCCCCAACTCCTCTGTTGGTGTTCCCGTGCTCAGTCCAATGGTTAGCTGTGAGTATCTACATTTGTGTTAGTCAGGTGCTGACAGAGCCTCTCAGAGGACAGCTATACCAGGCCCCTGTCAACAAGCACTTCTTGGCGTCAGTAATAATTTCTGGGTTTGGTGTCTGTAGATGGGATGTATCCCTAGGTGGGGAGGTAGTTGAGGGATGGGGCCCCACCCATCTCAAAATTTTTAATCCAGAACTCTTCCTGTCCAAAGAAAAGACAGGGACATAAAATGGAGCAGAGACGGAAGGAAAAGTCATCTAGAGATTGTTTCCATTATTTTTTAATTAAAATATAACATAAATAAATGCAAACACTTTTATAAACAGATGACAAGACAATTAGCTAACTTTAGAATAGCTATGTTTGAACTATAGATAGTAAGAGGGGTGACTTTTCTTGAATTTTCCATGGCCCTATTTCTATGTCTGTATGTTTGGGTCCGCCAACCATTCCTTCAGAACCTTGATCCCCTACTACCTGCAATATTGATGAGCAGTGGGGGCTTTGAGAGATGACCCAATCAAGTAAGTGAATCCCTGAGAAATAAGGTTAATTTCTTTGTAAGGAAATCCTAACTAAATAGTTTGTTCTTTCTGCCATGGGAGGACACAAGCACACACACCATCAAAAAAGAATGGGCCTTCATAGACAAAGAATCTCCTGGTGCTTTGGTCTTGGACTTTCCATCCTCTGAAACTGCAAAAAATAATGTGTCTGCTCTTTCCGTTTGCTCAGTTTGTGATATATTCTTACAAAGCCTGAACAGACTAAGACTCTGTTCAAATACTCTTCAGTGTTTTCTCCTTGTGAAGTATTGACATTAAAGAGATAATAAATTCAAGCAAGGATTAGAAAGATTCACAGAGTTACTCTCTGATGGAGGCATTCAGGTGGATATGGTGCTAGAATACTTTTCTCCTGGCATAGACCTCTGAATCCTTAATACTTTATGAGAAATAAATGATATTTTAGGTCTTCAATGTGCTGGAATTTTTTTAAAAAATTGACTTATAACTTATTCATTTTATAATTTAATCTATATGTGTGTTTAGCACGGCCAGTATGTGTCATGTGAAAGACCTTAGAAGTTGATAAGAGAGGTTAGGAAGATGATTCCTGAGAAGAGCTTACTCAACAAGGATGAAGACCTGAAATCAAAATCACCAGCACCCACACAAAAGCCTGGATTGCTGTGCTCGCCTTGTAACCCTAGCAATAAGGAGTCCTTGGCAGGAAACAGATGGAGATCAGAGCTAATTAGCTATCAAAGCCTCACCAAAACAATGTCACCAAAACAGTGAGCTTCTAGTTCTCTGAGAGACAATGTCCCAGGGCAATAAAGAAGACAGACACAGAGGACAACACAGGATATTCTGTTCTTGTCTCTCCACACAGACATGCACAAACACACAAACAATCTCTCTCTCTCTCTCTCTCTCTCTCTCTCTCTCTCTCTCTCTCTCTCACACACACACACACACACACACACATACACACACACACACACACACACTAACACACACACATAAACCTAACAGAATATGGAAATATGGAAAAATAGGAGAAAAGTACAGACATGGCAAAACTTAAGCAAAAATTGTGAGAAGCAGCAGTTATCTTTCTTCTTTGTCCTTGGGATCAACTAATCATCAGCCTTTGCATTTAGGTAACCACATTCTGGTATTTTAGAACACATTGGCTCCTTTTCCATTTCTAATAGGTCTTTCACCCATGTGCTGCTTATTTGGAAAATATTGATCCACTGGCACATAGACTACCAGCAGCTGATTCATTTTGTTATGTAATATTTAAATTTCACATTTGTCAGTATTTCTATTAATCTCACCAGAAAAGCCTCTATCAAATGCCCTGCAATGCATACAAGGTTTTCTAACTTCTAAATTTCTCTGAAATAATGAATTTATCATCAATCACAAATATATTTTTTTCTTCTAAAGGACATGCTCACTTCTGTCATAATTGTCTGTTGGCTCTTACTACATCTGTCATTTTTCCGATGAAAACCATAACCTTTCAGCATGTATCAAAAGTGTTTATGTGGACATTCTGTTTAGTTACAAAGAATGTTCAAAACTTGTACATGCCAGGAATGATATTTAACTAAACTGCTAATTTTATTATTCCTTCAAAGACATTCTTTGAGCCAGCACTTCTATATTTTTTATTTATTTTAAAATATTTTATAAATTCTTTGAAAATTTTGTCTATGCATTTAACATATTGAATCATATTCTCCCTTAATTCTCCACATAATTTTCTCATCCCCCACCACTCCTCAACTTATTGCTCTCTTTTTATTTTTTTATAATCACCCTACTTGTGTATGTATATGTGTAGGACTATCCACCAGCACATAAGTGACCTACCAAGGACCATAGCCTTAAGAATACACAAATATTCCTTAATGACAGTGTATAGAATAAAATAAATAATCAGTAAGGCAATGAGAGAGGTTAATGTTAGAAAACCATCGATTTTAGAACCTGGAATATTTTGTGTACATTATACTTCATAATATCATTAGACTCAATAGAAAATAAAAATAATGTATCATCCTTTTATGTTGCTAATAAAAGCTGAATCACATAGATTCTTTGAATCACACAAAGTAATGAATTTAACAGTGCAAACTCAAGACTGCTGTTGTGTTTCTGCAGTTTAATCAAGGCTCCATGTTTTTATGGGAACAAGAAAGTATTTAATATTTCTAACTTCTAGTTCCTCTGTTATAAGTCAAAGAAGACAAATATATAATATCTATAATCTAAAGGGCGGTGGAAAGGCCTATGAGAAAATAAGCAATGACGTGCTTTGAAACTGTGATAGATCAAGTTCTAGAGAACTCTAATTCTCTGTGAAAATGTCTCTCTCAGGGGAGTTAAACCTGAAGCATGGTCTGAAGCTTTGTATGTTGTATAGTTCTGTATTGAATCATGAATTAGATAAGATAATAAGAGGCATAGAAAGTACAATCAAAATGAGAATTAAGTTGGACACATTTTGCTGGTGTCTTCTTCAAATCTTTCGTGCGAAAGCTGAGAGTCCGAGTTGGCTTCTCTGTTGTGATACACCACTGACCAAAATCAACTTGAGGAGAAAACAGGTTACAGGTTATGAACCATCACCAAGGATAGAAAAGATAAGGACTCAAAGTAAGCTGGAAGTAGGAACTGAAGGAGAGACCACGAGTAATAATCTCACTATGAGGAGAATACAGTTGTGTGTATTTACGATGTTCAATAGAATAAAATGATATATTAATCACTTGCCTTTTTTCTGTGTACAAATTAATTCTTTCTTTTCTTTTTTTTAAATTTATTTATTTTATGTATGTGAGTACACTGTGATTGTCTTCAGACACACCAGAAGAGGGCATCGGATCCCATTACAGATGGTTGTGAGCCACCATGTGGGTGCTGGGAATTGAACTCAGGACCTTTGGAAGAGAAGTCAGTGTTCTTCACCACTGAGCTATCTCTCCAGCCCTTTTTTTTCTTTTTTTAAAGATTTATTTTTTTATGCATAGGAGTACACTATCGCTGTCTTCAGACACACACCAGAAGAGGGCATCAGATCCCATTACAGATGGTTGTGAGCCACCATATGGTTGCTGGGATTTGAACTCAGGACCTCTGGAAGAGCAGTCAGTGCTCTTAACTACTGAACCATCTTTCCAGCCCGCAAATTAATTCTTAACAAGGAGTAACTTCTGTTTACTTTGATTCATTGTTAGGATGCAATCCATCATGATTAGAAAGGCGTGCACATAGGAGCCCAAGGCAGCTCACACCAGACCCTCAGTCAGGAAGCAGAGAGAGAGGAATATGGTGATCAACTCACTATTTCCTGTGTATTAGTCTGGGGTCCTCACTCCTCAATTAAATCCCAATGAAATGACTCCACTAACACGCCTGGAGTCTGCCTCCTAAGTAATTCAAAACTCCATCAAATTGACAATCAAGATTAACCGCCACAGATGGTAATTTAGATAGCTTAATTAGAACTTCAATCAAGGTAATAATAGTGAGTTTCCACACAAAATGTACAGTATGCTTTCATGAAACATTTCAGTGTCTTCTTTTAACCTCATGTTTTTCTGCTAATATTTTGAACTAGAAATGAAACTGGATTGTCTAGCCATATATGGCACATAACCATCCCCTCTCATCAAGGTTCAGGGATATGCTGGGCAGGGGCAAGGGTTTTAGAAGCCAGATGTGGTAGATGACATCGAGGAAGCTATGTTTTCTGAACACACAGGGTGTTCACACATGAAACCTAACAGTGATGTGACAGCATGCACGACATCCATGCCACACAACCTCAGTCCACACAAGACCCTAATTTAGAGGGAAGAAAATGAACACAGCATCACACCACTAGCTGACTAACATTACATATTGATATTGGCATTAAATAGCAGCCAGGGAAAGAATCAGTTAGTTTCTTGGTTTTTTTGTCTGTCATTTTTAACAATGTAACTCCTGGTAGGTTAACCATATGTTGGATAGAAAAATATAACATCACAAAATAAAGCTAATCAGACATACACTGTATATTTTCAGTGACCCTCTCTACAGTTAGGATAGCCATTTGAAATGGAAGTTGTTGAGCTTCACATTGAATTTTATACTTCTAGTATCAAATATACTTTTTACAACTTATCTACTACCCCAAAAAGAAATCCCACATCAGAGTTATACCTAGCAAAACATATAAAACTTTTATTTGAATGGATAGATAGATAGATAGATAGATAGATAGATAGATAGATAGATAGATAAATAGATAGATAGATACATACATACATACATACATACATAGATACATAGATAGATACATAGATAGATAGATAGATAGATAGATAGATAGATAGATAGATAGATAGATAGATTTTTAAGAAAGGATAAATTCTAAGAGTGTAAATATAAATAGCTTTTTTCTCACACTAAGATCCCTTCCTGCATCTCATTAATTATAGGATAAAACCTGAGTTTCCCAGCATGCATAGGGCATAAGCTCTGTGATCATGCTCATGTCTGACACCCCAGCCTCGTTTTCCGCAGTACACCCTTACATATGTCTATATTCTCTCTGTGGTTGATACTGATTTTTGCCCAAAGTGCTGCCTTGCCTCCCAGCCAGCCTCCTCCCTTCCAGATCCCAGCCAGCCTCCTCCCTTCCTGATCCCAGCCAGCCTCCTCCCTTCCAGATCCCAGCCAGCCTCCTCCCTCACTCTAGCCACTTCCCTCACTCTGGCTCACTTAGATTTCTGCCTAAATCCTAAACTCCATTGACTATTTCTGCCCTTTGTTTCCAGGAAACCCTATCTGTTTTTGCCAATGTACTCAGGGAAAGCTCCTAGATTCATTAGGAACTAAAAGTGTCATGAAATTATTACCAACATTGATGGATGTAGAAGTCATTAACAAAGATAGATATAATTTAGTCTGAATTTAGCTGGGCAGTGGTGGCGCACGCCTTTAATCCCAGCACTTGGGAGGCAGAGACAGGCGGATTTCTGAGTTCGAGGCCAGCCTGGTCTACAGAGTGAGTTCCAGGACAGCCAGGGCTATACAGAGAAACCCTGTCTCGAAAAAAAAAAAAAAGAAAAAAAGAAACTAAGCAAGTCAGGCGTGGAGGCACATGCCTTTAACCTCTGCTCTTGGGTGGCAGAGGCAGGTAGATCTCTCAGTCTGAGGTCAACCTAGTCAACAGAGGGAGGTTCAAAACAACCAGGGCCACACAGAAAAACAGAAACCCTGTCTTGAGAAGCAAACAACAAATGACAAACAAAAAAAATTTAGTCTGAATTGAGGAAAGCGCTTTAATCTTCAAGTATAAATCGGTGGCCCAATATGTTGTCTGTCTCAGGACTACAAAGTGTGGAATGCAAGAGTGTGACTAAGATCTACTATGTAGCCCTAACCCAGTCATTCATAACTACATAGAATTTGGCAAACTAAGTTCTGGAGCTATTTCTTTACATTGTAGGGATGCTGGCTAATTTTATGTCAACTTGGCACAAGCTAGAGTCATCTGAGAAAATGGAACCACAGTTGTTTAAATGCCTCCATAAAATGGACTATAGGCAAAACTCTAGGGCATTTTCTTAGTTAGTGATTGATGGGGAAAGGTCTAGCCTGTGGTGAGTGAGATCATCCTTGGGCAGTTCATCTTAGGTTCTATAAGAAAGCAGGCTAACCAAACCATAGGAACATCCAGTAAATAGCATTCCTAGTAAATAGTGTCCTCCTCACCAGCTCCTGCCTCCAGGTTCCAGCCCTACTTGAATTCCTGACCTGACTTTCTTCAATAATGGACTATGATGTGGAAGTTTAAGCCAAATAAACCCTTTCCAACTTGCTTTGGATTAGAGGGTTTCATCACAACAATAGAAACTCTAGCTAGTACAGGATACAATTGGTATAGCTACATTTTGTGAGTACTAAAAAAAAGCATGTGAAATAAATGTCCTTAGCTTGAAGGAGAAAATATCATGGTAAGTCTGTAGGTGAATATATTCATTACTTTAATTATCAGAATATTGGAAATAGCTAATTGTAATGATTTGATTGTAACACACAGTTGGTGTATCTCTGTGACTGCTATTTTAGGTGATGGCAGGTACTTGGTGCCTCATTAGAAGTGAGGAAAACATCTTTGAATACAGCTTATTTGCAATATATCTGATGGTCATTGTGAGCCTTTATAATCTGTGGTTATATGAAGATTCTATATTTTAAATATATTACTTGTTTATTGATGATTAATTTTCTCTTCCTAGTCAACCTTTATAGCCAACTTGGGATCTATTAAAATATCCAATTAGAATTTTCAGTGGATGGCAGTGATTCTTTAGTTTGCTATAAGGAAAATTTGCATTTGTGCAATGTCAAGTCTTTCCTTCAAACTATATTTTATGTCTATGTATTTCTAAGTGCCTTGACTTTATTATAAGCATTGCTGCTATCTTTTTCAATTTAAATCCAATTTAATTATGTTCTGTTTATATGTGGCCTTTATGATTTATACTTTCTGGTATGGTTTGAAATTTTCTTTGTGATCTAACACATGACTGTTCTTTTTGCTTATTTATAACATAACAGGTTTTTTAAAAGAATATATTATGTTAATAATTTCTACATACATTAGCTATGTTTTCTTAGTATATGTATACTCATAAATTTTTGTCTTAGAAATATTAAAATATGTATGATCGCATATAATACATACAGCTGTTTTGACATCGTCTGCCTTCTTTTCTTCCTTGTTGTCTGCTGCTATGCTGTTGGTATGCTTGCATATCTTTCTGGAGCTTTATAAGTTTGCTCAGTATAAAGTAACGTTTTCTGCCTTATTCAACAATTCTCATCTTGAATATTATTATTGTCTCTCATGCACGTATATTTCATTGCTTATATTACCAATTGACAACTCTGTGATCCAGCCATATGACTTGTACTTTATTGTTATATATTTATTTGATGTAAGCAGCAGGTAGCACTATACAAATCTCCTAAACATACAAGAAAATAATAATAATAATAATAATAATAATAATAATACCTATTGATAATAAAAATAATAATACCTATTGATGGTTTCATTCTTTGGTGCTGACCTGAGAAAGAATCTTACCAAGAATAGTAAGGTAAATTTCAGAATTTTAAATCCAGACAAAGAAGGCAATCGAGTCCTGTGTTGAAGTCAGATTTAATAAAGTCACTAATGTTATGTTTCCCTTTGACTTTCATTCCATAATTCTAATTTTTCTTCTGATTATCATAATATTTCACGGTTGTTTTGCTTTCCTTTCCTCATCTCTTTTATTGAGATAGTTTACCTTAATTTAAAATGGTTCATTCTATTTAAACTCATATTGAAATATGTAATTTGAGTCAACGTCTATAATTAATTTGTATTTACCAAAAACAAAAATAGAACTAAAACATTGGCATCATATCCACATGTCTTATCTCTGAACACATCACTTTCTATTCTGTGCTCTCTTGGAATTTTTCTCCCATGTTTTAGTGTTTTTTGTTGGAAGCCAGGCTGATCCAAGGCTTTTCCCAAGACCCTGATGGATGGAGAAGGAAAGTGGTTCCCTGTCTAAGATAAGGAACGCACATGGTAAAGCCAGTAATAGACTGGAGCCTGGGCCTTGGACAAATTGGATTTCTGACCCTGAGAAGTCCTTCTTCCCCTAAAGGACTGTGGTTAACCGACTCATGATGCTGGTGTGCTCAGTCTGTAATACACCTGTGTTCTTTGGGGGCAACATTGCTTGATTAGTTACCTACTGCCTTCGTCCCATGTATATATGCTAGCATTCTGTTAGCTTTCTCACATTTTGCCCTGCAAACTGTATGTAAGATGCTACATTTCTTAACATTCACTTGGCCTAAGATATGACTTATGCAAGACTTGCTGACCTCAGTGTCCTTACCTTCAATTTTTTATCCACTGATCCTCTCTCTGAGAAAGCTATCACCAAAGAATAACCTGCCAGTCCAGCTCACTTTTTGTATCATTTTACATGTATGTACTAAACTCTGTTGTTCTTGCTTACCATGACAATGGCTTCATTGTGTATATTTGAGCATATGCCTAAGTGTGTTGTATAAATTCTCTTTTCATATCCACACATTTTTCTCCTAGAATCCATATTTTATTTGCTCAAGTATACACTCCCCAAACTCTTCCAGAGACAGCATAAAAGTTGAAATTTCAGATTAAGTTTTTGTAGTTTTGGATGACTATTTTTTTACCTAACCTAGAATGTTGTACATCATTGGATCATATAATTCCCGGTATATAATTAATACTATCCATAATTATTTTTTTTGTAAAAGGCTTACATAAATAGTATGCTTAAAGTAAACAATTTAACTTATTGCTATTAAGTACATTATTGTAAGAATTAAATTTTACTCTTAAGCCATTTGTAGATTGAGCATCATCAAAGAGCAGAAGCGTGACTTTCCCACACTGCATATTTGCTTTAAACAAATTATATAGTCACACAGCTCAAAATTGAAGATATCCCTGATTATTTTATAGAAATGACAGTTTTAGTATCTCAAGTGATATTTTTTACTTGTTCTTTCTTCTAAAACCATCATTAAGAGTTGTGATAGAATACTCTCATGAGTTCCATGAAGTTTTTGGTCATTAGGGCCAGGTTAGTCACATACATACATGTCTGCTGCAAAGTTTGATCTTCTAGGGTACATAATGGTTCTTTTGAACAGCAAGGACATTCAGTCTTGAGCAATAAAAGTATGTTGCTAAATGCAGTTGTTTTCCCAAATAATTTCTAAAGTATAAAGTTGTTGGATATAACTGTTCATTCTTGAAATTCATAATTCCTCACAAGGTGCCATGTTTTCAACTTTATGTAAAAGAATTTTTTGTACATAGTGACATTCAAGACAGCAGGTGAGATAGTCTGCCTCTGAGGTAATACTGAGTAAATTATGTAAGAAACACAAGCCCTTTACTGATTTGTTTGAGACAGATATGCCATATTTTCATGCTAAAAAATAATGCCCAAAGGTATCAAAGGAATTACAGTCAAGTATATTTTAATGCTTCTATCTAAAATTACAAAATTACCTCAGTTACTAAATAGATAGTGGTTTATTTAAAACCTAAAAAAAATGCTTCGGATAAAGAAATATTGTACCATTTAATTTTCATGAGTGTACTATTTTTATCTGTCTATTTGGTTGTTCGCTTTGCTTTGCTGTCTTCAAACAAGGTCTCATTTATTCCACGTTGTCCTTGACTTTGCTATGCAGTAGAGAATGCTGCAGCACTTCTGATCTTTCTTCTTTACCTCCCAGGTGCTAGAATTACAGGTGTGTACCACCGTGCCCAGTTCATGCAGTACTGAAGATGAAAGCCAAGGCTTTCTCCATGCTAGGCTGGTTCTCTATGGACTGCACCACATCCATGAGCCCAGTACATTTCTTTAAAAACAAACAAACAAAAAAAAACAATATTTGGACATTTTGTTAACCTCTGATATAAATTGAGAATAAACATGCAATCTAATACGTGCACCCAGTTGCTATTAATCTATTTCTGGTCAGTTGTATAAAGCTCAGGAGAGCCTTTTAGATACATTGAGTTTCAGTAAAATGTTTAAAAATTAATTATCCCCATATGACCCATTAACTTATTTGTCAAATAATATTTAACTGTTTTGATATTGTGTATCCATTTTAAAGCTATTATATGTTAATAAATTATATACATATTAATTAGAACTCATTTAGTTATTTCTTGATCATATGATGAATATTTACTGTCATGTGCAGTGTTCAAAATAATCAATGAATCTAAACAGATGTAGGCTGCCTTTTGGAAGATGAATCTTCAGTTTGGGTCTCAGAAAAAAGTAACATTTCTTGCAAATAGTAACACTTAGTCCTAAAATGATTATTTCATACCCCCTTTTAGATTTTAATACCTTTTCTACCCTTCTTTATATTTCCCTGCTGGGTTTTTGTTTTGTTTTGGATTTAGGTTGTGTATTCCATGTTGTTATATTGGTTTGTTTGTTTTTGTTATGTTAAATAGGATATCACTTTGTCACCCCAGCTGGCCTGGAATTCACCATGTAGTCTAGGCTGATCTGGAATTTATTATGAATACCATATAAGTTAAATAAGGGAACTGCTGTCTTTTGAGTCTTTTTTTTTTCTTTTAAGCTACAGATCTTTTGTTTGAAAAGTGATGTGAAGAGCAGACTCAGAAATTCCCCACATCCACATACAGAGGGGATAAAGGCTGTACACCATATATGGGTGTTGGGAGCCATATGCTTCTGATCCATGTCAATTGAATTATGTTAAATGCCTCCCATTGATCAAAAGCCAGATGATAATCTTCCAAACAGTCCTAGCTGATCTTATTGATTTTTCTCATTTGATTTCAGTGACTTATTAAAGTCATTTACTCTCAAGAATTATAAATCACATGGTAACAAAATCTTATAATTTCCAGGAATTTGTTCACATAAGTTAATTTGAGTTTTGCAGTATTGCTGTGACAAGGGGAACAGGCATTGAGTATTCATACTGTGCAGTTGAAATTAAGTGGGAGTCAGCCTGCCTGATTAATTTTTACAAGGATTTGAGCCTGCATTGTCTAACTCGGTTTTATTCTTTTTTTCTCCTGTAATGCATGCCTTCCTAAGAAGCCATTCTGCAAAAACTGCAGGATGAAATTTGAATGAAGTCAGAGGAGAGAACTGTTAACAGTTACCCTGTGTACTTAATTCTATTGTTTAGCTGGTTTATGACTCCACAGAAAATGGACCCATAATCTTGTTTAGAAAGATTCAGCAAGTATTCTGGTCAGTGTGCTTTATTAGAAAATCTGTTGTTCACACTATGATGAATATTAGCAGGGATCATAGAAGAGCTATGAAATTATCATCAGTTAAGAAGCATCATCTTATGCAACAGCAGCATTTCTGGTAGTGTTCTCAGCCTTCAGACTATCACTACAATCTTGACCATGGATTCCCCTTACATACGAAATTTTTACAAATTTGTTGTCTTTGAAATCTGTTTACCCAAGTGTCATTATGTCTTAGCTGCTTCTTGTCTCTCATATCTTTATCCAGATTGCAATATCACTTTCTCTCACAGGATTCTTTTCTGATGCAGAATGTGAAGCCCTGCATTTTTCATTCTACAGTTGCTATTGTCCTGTTCAAAATGGGAGTTTGTACTCAAACTACATCTTAGAACAAACTTCATTAGTTATGTTTTCCTCTGAAAAATGATACAAGCATAGCAGACTGGCATTAATAGTTTTCAGGGATTGGTGCTTGCCAATGGCATGGGTCTCAAGTTGGGCCAGTTATAGGCTGGCTATTCCCTCAGTCTCAGCAACATTCCCTGTCCTGTCCCTGCATGTTTTTTTTTTTTTTTAGACTGGATACATTTTGGATCGAAAGCTTTGTGGGCGGGCTGGTGTCTCTATTACTCCACTGGTGTTCTTGACTGGCTACAGGAGGTGGCCTCTTCAGGTTCCATATCCCTGATGATGCTGTGAGTCATAGCTCATGTCACCCTCACTGATTCTGGGGCGCCTCCCTTATCCCAGCTCTCTTAGCACTGCTTTCATTGTGTCTTGTAAATTTGGCTATGTTGTGCCATCATTTTCATTGAATTCTAGAAAGTCTTTCACTTTCTTCTTTTTTACTTTCTGACAGAGATCATTGAGTACAGTCATTCAATTTCCATGAGTGTGTAGGCTTTTTCAGTGTTTCTGTTGTTGTTGAAGTCCAGCTTTAATCCATCCATAGTTGTCTGATAATATAGAAGGCACTATTTCCATTTTCTTGTATCTATTGAAACTTGGTTTGTGACTGAACTGTATGGTCAGTTTTGGAGAAAGATCCATGAGGTACTGAGTAGAGATATATATTCTTTTGTGTTTTGGTAAAATATTCTATAGATGTCTGTTGGTTCCATATAATTCATAATGCCTGTTAGTTTCATTATTTCTCTGTTTAGTTTTTGTCTTATTGACATGTCAATTGGTAAGAATGGGGTGTTGGAGTCTCCCATTATTAATGTGTGGGTTTCAATGTGAAATTTAAAATTTTGCAATGTTTCTTCTAAAAATGGAGATGACCGTGTGTTTGGAGTGTAGATGTTCAGAATTTAGATATTATCTTGGTAGATTTTTCCTCTGATGAGTATGACATGTCCTTCCCTGTCTCTTTTGATTAATTTTAGTTGATAGTCTATTTTATTATATATTAGAATAGCCACTTCAGCTTGTTCCTTGGGCTCATTTGCTTAGAAAACATTTTTTCCAGCCATTTATTATAAGCCATTTACTATCTTTATTGCAGGAAAGATGGTTGGGGGAAGGGAAGCTTGCCTGTGTGAGTCAGGCTCAGCAGGTCTGATGCAGGTAGGAGGAGAGCTGGCAGGAGAATGGAGTTCCACTTGGGATAGGCTGTTCCCACAGTACGTTTCTCAGTAGCACGAACAAGCACAGATAGGAGGGAAGAGACAAAAAGCACACAGATGTAGTTTTCTGCTCCAAAGCAAACCTTTTAGTAATGTTAACATGTAGAATTCTGAAGAGAGTGAACCCAATCACTCTCCATTCAGTTGCTCAATAAAGACAATACTGCTAATGAGTGTCATTTATTAATAAAGCTCGATGTCCAAACTGGAAAGTTAAAGAATGTGTCTTTCATTTGACTTTCCCTAATTCGAGACTGACTTCTTGTTTAAGGCATTTGAACAGAGCAGTTCAGGGACAGTATTAGAAAGGAAAGATAATTGCATGCCATTCAAACTGTTGACAAACAGAAATGTAATTATGGCCTGCATGAAGCTGCAATATGCTGGATTGGGGAGGAAGTCACATTATTGGTTCTTTACAACCCATAAATGCAGTTTCTAAAGCTTTTGTTTTGAGTTTCTTATGACTATACCCCACCGAGCTGCTTTCTGGCAATAAATGATTAAAACTACTTCCTTTTAAAGCAACTTCTACGGTACAGTTATTTCAGACTAAATACCAGTGTAGGTTTGCATTGAAAGAGATACGTTTCTGGGAAACGTTCATGAGGTCCTTTCAAGGGGCTTCCTGAAGTAACAGTGATTCACCTCCCAATCTTCATTCTTTTGGGCATAGCACTGGTGTTTGGATTCTCCACATGGTAACAGAGTATTACTTTTCTGAGGTGACAAAGAGGATTCAAATACCACATAATTGATTTATTCATAATGGTGAGAGAGAACTAAAGAAAAAATTGGGACCTTCTCGGTCAGCAAATCTAGTGGAAAAGCTGGAGGAAGGTTAGATGAGTGGACTGCTCAATGCTCATTTGCTGTTTAAAATACACAGTGGAAGATTCCTGAGAAAATATAATCATGATATAATATAAACTCGTCTTCAATTCAGTTTTATTTTGTAGGATTAATACATACATATGAGCATACCATGAGAGAAGTTCTAACCTGGAAAAATCTACATGTAGGAAGGCATTGAAGCAGAACCTTTAAAAAGAAAGGCAGATAGGGAGTAACTTCTGTCTTCAGCTCCATTGCTGTGAGGCTAAACAGACTAGGTTGAGGCTAAACTCATCATGAATATATATCCATTACTTTTCTTATCAGTGTATGTGTGTGTGTGTGTGTGTGTGTGTGTGTGTGTGTGTGTGTATGCGCACACATGGACGTATGAGTACACATGTGCCCATGTGCATGCACGTGTGTTCCCTATCTTCTCTACTGGAATATATATAGCACCTTCTCTATCATTTAAGATCACTATCAAAGAGGCTCTTCATTTTATGTTACACATAACAGATCATGGGAAAGATTATGTGAACTTGTCACTGTGAGAATAAATGATTTTTGATATGTGTGAAGGAATTTGTGATTGAAGTTTGGTTAAATGATAGCTAAAGGGCATATGATCCCAGATGCATTTTTCAAGTCCGGAGAATTGGAACATCATCATTACAGAATATGTAAAGTAGAGTCATTAGAGATTACTGGACTTTCAAGATCAGATATTTTGAAACCAGAAAAACAAATTTTTATTGTAACATAAACACTGAATTCTCACCTCACTGTTTTATATTAAAATAAATGTATTAATAGTATAGTTCTCAGCCTCAGTGATGGATGCACCACTTTATATGAACATCTGTGGTCCTTTAAGTCAGTATGGAATTTATCAAACCAGTGTTCAAGGAATGGTCTAGTTGAAGTCTTCAAAGAACCTAATCCAGAAAGAGTAGACAATTCACCACAACGTCTTTAGATCTTTCTGTGAAATGATACAAATCAATATATAACTGATCTTGGGGTCACACAAGCAGACTTTGTGATTTAAGATAAGAAATATACAGACTTCAGAGCTGTAGTGACTTAGGAAACAATCATATCATTGTCCAAGCCTGAGTCACTGGTTCTTTAACTTTAAGACAGAGATAATTGAATTATTTAATCCTTTGACACCTAAAAGGGAATTTAAATGTTTATTTAAAAGCCACTGGTTTTCAGTAAATATTATTTTCCCTGCCTTTCCTTAAATGCCACCTCTACTGATAAAATGTCCAGTAACAGAAACTCATCATAATGTTGTCAAATCAGTTTTTATTTTATTTTTATTGTTTATTTTATTTATTTACATCCCAAATGTTGCCCTTCCCCTTATTCTCCCCTCCTAGAGTTCGTCCATCCATACTCCTCCCTCTTCCACTCATCCTCCCTCCCCTTCACCTCTGAAAGGGTGCCCCAAAGATGAATCCCCTTCTTCCTGGGGCATCAAGTCCCTACCGAGTTAGGCACATCCTCTCCCACTGAAGACAGACAAGACAGTCTTCTGCAATATATGTGCCATATGGCCTTGGACCAGCACCTTTGTGCTCTTTGGTTGGTGGCTTAGTCTTTAGGAGCTCCCGGGAGTTCTGGTTAGTTGTCACTGTTGATCTCCCTGTGGGGCTGTCATCCCATACAGTGTGGATCCCTGTTCCAGAGGGTTTCCAAGGAAGATCCCCAGCCAGGCCAGGTGTGGGGGTCCAGGCCAAGGAAATAGAGTGTGAGCAGGGAGGGGGAATCGCCTCTGCTTCTGCTTCTGCCCATGTCTCTGCTGTTATCACCCAGTTGCTCCCAGGTGCTGCATCTGTCTCTCTGTGATGAGCTGGTATGGGCCAGGCAGGTGAGAAGCCAGCTAGCTAGCAAGGAGGGGAGGGTCCTGAAGGCACTTCGGGAGTGCAGATCTCAAGTGTTACAACTCTTGCGACAGAAACTCTCAGACAACTAGATGATTCTCACACACCTTTACTTTTCCTAAATAGTACTCTTATATACAGTTTGGGGGTGGGTCAGGATCTAGCAGCAGGTAACTCCTATTGGTTTGTTCTGAGAACTTGGAGATATCTCATCTACATGTGGGAGAGCCTGAGGCACTGTTCCTTGTTACTGATGGCCATAGACCTCTCTGTGGGAGGTGTTGTGGAGGGCTTAAGCTAAGTGAAGGGAACCAGGGGCCCAGGAGCAAAGCTGAACACCTACCATCCCATTAGAGTCTGGAGTTTGAGGCCTGTGCTCGACCAGGCGCCCAGCTGCTTCTCACAGCCCACTGCCCCACAATACAGTTCCTTCAATCCTTTCCTAAATCCTCCATAGGGGTCCTGAATCTCAGTCCAGTGTTTGCCTGTGAGTGAGTATCTGCATCTGTCTCAGTCAGCTGCTGGTAGAGTCTCTCAGAGTACAACCATGCTAGGCTCCTATATGCAAGCACAACATAGCATTAGTAATAGTGTCAGGGTTTGGTGCCTGCCCATGGGATGGATCCCAAGTCGGGCCTATCACTGGTTGGCCATTTGTTCAGTCCCTGCTCCATTTTGGTATGTGCATTTGTCTTAGGGAAGAACAATTTTGCATGGAAAATTTTGAAAGTGGGCTGGTGCCCTCATCCCTGCACTGATGGCCCTGTCTAACTACTAGATGTGGTCATGTCAAGTTCCATAACACGACTGTGAAAAGAGAACATTCCTCCATAGCCATTGGGATTGCAAACTGGTAAAACTACTCTGGAAATCAATTTGACAATTCCTCGGTAAATTGCAAATAGGTCTACCTGAAGCCCCAGCTATACTGCCTCTGGGCACATACCCAAAAGATGCTCTATAGTATCACAAGGACACATGCTCCACTATGTTCATAGCAGCCTTATTCATAATAGCCAGAAACTGGAAGTAACCCAGATATCCTTCATTCAAGAATGGATACAAAATAATAGGGTTTATTTACACAGTGGAATACTATTCAGCTATTAAAATCAAGGACATCATGAATTTTTCAGGCAAATGGATGGAACTAAAAAATATCTTCCTGAGAGAGGTCATCCAGACCCAAAAGGACATACATAGTATGCACTCACTGATAAGTGGGATATTAGCCAAAAAGTACAGAATATCCATGATACACCTCACAGACTCTAAGAAGTTAAACAAGAAGTGAGGCCCAAGTGAGGGTGTTTCTTTCCCACAAAATAATCATGAGAGGAAGAAGGAGGGAGAGACCTGGGTAGGAGGGGGAGGGGAAGGGAAAAGGGGAAAGGATCACGTACAGAAAATACAAGAGAGAAGCCCAGAGGCTAAGGAGAATGAATGGAAATGTGCAGGTGCTAAGGGTAGGGGTAGAGAACCTCTAGAAAGTTCCAGAGACTTGGGATGAGGGAGGCTTTCATGAGTCAGTGTGGAAGACCAAATCAGTCTTTTTACTCGTCTATTGGCATAGTTAAAATTGAAATCATCATGACTTAATAGTTAAGCGAAGTACCTCAGTAACTTTGCTGCAAAGGATTCCAGTGAGTCTTAAACTAGGAAGAGAAATAGAAACCATGTAGAAAAGGAGGAAAAAGAGGTAAAGAAAAGGGAGGAGAGAGAAGGGAAATTGTCTTTAATTAAGGGCTTAATACAAGGGCTCAATTAGTCTCATCTACATTATTGTGAAAAATCAACTAATGTAAGTCTAAAAATAGAATATCAATCATTTAAGAAAAATAGTGCTTTAAAATTCAATGCTGGTTGAATTATATAAATGGCCATTTATATATATATATAATATTTATTGTAATATTGAATGTAGTTGCTTCCCACCAAAAAACTAAATAGGGTGCCCATTAGCCCCTCTCCTGTCTGTTCTAGCAGTCTCTTCTCAGGTGCTGCAACAGAACACCAGCAGCAGCTATCCCTTACCCCTCTCCCCAGTTCCAGCAGGCACTATCTGCTAATCCAAGAGCTTCAACTCCCACTCCCATGGCAACAAGTAGGCTGAAAGCAGACCACAACTCTCCCTGAGAGCCAAATCTCCAATCTTCTCCCCAGCTCTGTAGCCAGAAACCTGCTGTGGTCTCTCTTTCTCCTTTTCCTTTGAAACTCCACCCTAAAAGATCATAAACACCTTCTCTAACCTTCCTTTAACTCATTGCAATTACCCTGCCTTTAACACCAGCAGGCAATTCCTGTGAACACCTCTGCTGACCAGGCTAGAAAAACAGGCAACACAACCAACATACTCTCTCGGAAAATTCAGAGAAAAAAAACGTAAATCAAGAAACAAAACACGAGGCAACAAAGACAAATCAAGAAATTAACACATAGACATTTAATCATCCCAAATCCAGGTACCAAAAAAGTCTGCATGAAAATACAGCTACCAGTTAACAATAGCAAGGGCAATATGTTTCCAAGAGAGCCCAGCTCTCCTACCACAGCAGGCCCTGAATATTCTAACATACCTGAAGCACAAGAAAAAGACTTTAAGATAACCTTTGTGGATATGAGAGAAGGCTGTGTATAAAAATTAATAATTCCATTAAAACAATCCAAGAAAACAACAACAAACATTATATGGAAATAAACAAAACTGTTCAAGACCTGAAGGTGGAACTAGAATCAATAAACGAACCCAAACTTGGGCAGGGGTAGGTTCTGGAAATGATAACTTGGGAATTTGAACAGGAACTACAGAGGCAAGTTTCACCAATAGAATACAAAATAATGGAAGAAAGATTCTCAAGTGCTGAAAATACTAAAGAAAAAATGGATGCAGTAGTCAAAGAAAATGTTAAATCTAAAATCTCCTTACATAAATTATCCAAGAAATCTTTGACACTGTGAAAAAAAAATCAAAACAAAAGAAACGCAACTCAAAGGTCCAAAAAAGGTATTCAACAAAATCATAAAAGAAAACTTTCCTAACCTAAAGAATTATATAGCCTATAAAGGGGTAAGAAGCATACAGAACATCAAATACATTCCACCAGAAAAGAAAGATTCTTTGCCACATAATAATGAAAACACTAAGCATACCCCAGCCCTTCCTTACCTTGTCTACTGCTTTCATTCAAAATCATGGCCTCTTTCTCATTAATTGTGGTTGCTATAGGCGCTTGTGCACGCTCGTGTGTGTGTGTGTGTGTGTGTGTGTGTGTGTGTGTGTGTTAATGTGTCTGTGTTCTTAAATATGAAAGTACCACCTGCTTGGTTTGTGTACTAATGTTTGTATGTACAGGGCTGTCCAATTGGTATTGGTTATTTGATATTGAATAACCATTGTTATGCCTTTTCTGAGGAAAACTATTTTTCTGGCTCTCAGTACTTCTCAGTTACTTGTAGTTCTTTGTCTAGGGTTGAAGTCTAACCAACATGGTGCCTATATATGTTTTAATTAAAATGGACAATAGTTAAAAGATGATCTTATAAGTCATAATAAATTTCAGAATATGCAGAAATCATGGAGACATTTTTAAATGTAAATAAGTACTTTAAACGTTAGTTTCATAAAACTAAGAGCTGTCATTATCAATCTGGGTTCAAAACTGTTTTTAAAAACTAAATTATAAATAAGGACTTTATTTTATACTAGATATTTTAATATTAAATATTATACAAGTAAGCATTTCAGGACTTCATCTCTTGCTGTCTTGTTTGGTTTTAATCACATGAAGCAGTTAAGAAAGTGAAGCCTATTTACACACACACACACACTCATGCCACATTTAACTTAACTTTGAACTATATGAAAGCACTGTTTTACTGAGTCAAATCTGATATGCCCTAACGTGATATATTAATAGTCTGGGTCTGGGCACATTTTGATTTGTTTTGTTATGTTTGCAGTGCTTGAAATTGAATTTGGATCTGCACATTTAAGGCAAACAGACAATAATAACCTGCACCCTGGTGAGGGGCATATTAAAATTTATGCTTTTGACAATACGATAATATGGCCACATATATTCCTTTACTGACAGTGGGAAGCATTTGATACCTTGTGAGAATTGCATGCCAGTAAAATGGCAATTGTTCTCAAACTCCACCTCCTAGGTGTTGGTGAGGGGCTCCACTTTCTATCTCCAAACTTATATTTGCTCCCTTGAGTGCCTGGAGCATGCTCAGAACAGAGACTGTTAGCTCATGAGAAGCCATCTCACACAAGCTGCTCTGGTTATGAAGCTGGGCTTTAGGATGAGACAGACATCGCTACTGATGAAAGCCAGAAAAGCCACTGAAGCAAAGGAAGCAAAGCACTCTCTGAAACCTGGATTCCTCCATTGTACCACCTAACACAAGTGGAGAGAGAGATTATTTACACAGCTGCTCAGTCACTGCTTATGCTACTTGAGAAGAAGCCCTGGGATGGAAAAAAGGGGTATCTGTCAGTTGTATTGCTTGCATCTGAAAAACATCATTTATGTGACATTTGTGTTGATACTATTTGACATAGACTTGTGCACAGTTTTAACTGTATAATTTGGCAGAAAATGAAGGGGAATGTGTTGTTTTTCCACTGACTTGTGCTAAGTGTGTCAGTCATCTTCTTGCTTACCCTGCAAGTGTAAGAGCAAAGAGCTTAATAGCACATTCAGGGCCTCTTGACTGGCACTAGTTATGAAAAAAGATACCACACATCCTTTACACAACACGCCAGAAACAGCCTGCTGGGGAATGGCAAAGACTCCTCACCACACTGGGAATCGTGGCAGACCTCCTCACAGTAGTTTAAAGCAAAACAATGTCAGAAAACTGGGCAAGAGTTTTCCTTTAGAATGTACTCACTTAATTAGTGATTTGTCTGTTCTGAAGCAAAAAAATCTATTAGGTTTTATATGTATGAATTTGGACAGATTGCATGTGGGTTTTAATTAAGATTAAAACTACAGTCACCATAATATTGTATTTCCTTAGAATAAGTATGCGTTGTGATATCAAATAAATGAGATTTTTTTAAAACACTGTAATGTAAAGGGTTTTATATATATATAGCAATGACAGTTGACTGTCTTTTAAATCTCATGTTAGCCATGTTTGTCATTTACTAATCTTAGTAGTATCTTTTGCAGGATACCAATACCCCATGAATAAATACAAAATCATTCTTTGTCCAAAATGTCTTAAACTAATTTGCTGAAAGCAGGTGAAGGTTTCAGTTTGAACCATCTGTCTTCAAGGGGAGACTTTCATTTTTTACTGTTTTCTGCTTTACCCAGACAGAGCTTTTTCTGAAAGAATCTCCCAGGTATGCTGCTTATTGAAACATACTCAGGATAAAGTGCACTTTCAAAAAATTATATAAAATTGTTGCAAAAGAAAGTAGAACTTTTCTTTTAGTGACTTCTAAAGTCGGACTCATTTACTAGCTTAAAGAACTGCCTGGATCAAAATTGTAAAAGCTATGAATTCAGCCTCATAGCTCCTGGTGTTTTCTCAGATGACAGCCTCACCTCTGCAGAGGTTTGAATGTGCACAGCAGGTTTGACTGCCTCTGACCTAGAGTGCCTGCCTCTCTCTGCCTCTCTCTGCCTCTCCCTGCCCCTCCCTGCCCCTCCCTGCCTCTCCCTGCCCCTCCCTGTCCCTCCTTGCCTCTCCCTGTTTTTGTTACTTCCATGTGTCTGTTTTTTGCAGTGACTATACCAACTTCTCTACTTGGAAGATTTTGAGCTAAAAGAAATAAAAAGTTTTCAAACAGAAAGAGATCACCTAATTAAATAGCACATGTGAGGCCATTAAATGGAAATATGAGCAGGAAAGTTTGTGAAATTTCATTCCCTGGAACTTCATTAGGTTATTTGCATACCTTCGAAAATTTAACCCAACTTCCAGACACATGGGTGTGATAAAATTCAATTCAATTCAGTTTAGTGCTGAAGTCAACTACCTGGAATCAACACACGTGCCAGAGGTCAAAGGCCTAATAAGACTATTTTCATCCCAGAAGCCAGTTTGCACTTTTAGGGGTCCTGAGGGCCTTGCATTTCTGACCAAATAGATGTAAATGTGAGAGAGTTTCCAGAGATTCCCTTCAGCTCAGCCAATTGCTACAGGGACCTAGGGACCTAGAACTAAATAAAGTGCTGGGTGTTTGTGTGTGTGTGTGTGTGTGTGTGTGTGTGTGTTGCTTATTTGTCTCATTTTTATTACAAAGAACTTAAATCAAGATCAGCCACCTTAAGAGATGTATAGGATGACTTCTGGAAGGGATCATCTGAGTGTTTAGCTTCTCCCTGTAGCTACAGTTTCTTAGTGTATTGACTTGCTCACCAGTCGGGAAGTTCCAGGGAGCTCAGCTGTCCAGAGTTTTAATTTTTCTTTTATTGGATAATGATTAAATGACGCATCAGCTACATGATTGAACTCGGTCTCTACCATTTACACATTTCCTAGACTACTACCTGTTTCAATTGTGTACTGTTAGATTTATGTCTGTAGAAGCATATCCAAGTATGACAACATCCGTTCTCATTCTAAAACACCCAGAAATGTACATGTCTGCTTTACAATGTGTCCTGCCTTCTTCTCTGCTGTCATTTCTCACTTCAGCTAATTTCTTGAAGTAGCATTTTCTTCTCCACCCTGTTACCCTCAACATGACTTTTTTATATAGTTGAGAGTAAGCAGAGATGCAGAGACTAGCTGTGCAGGGAGCCATAGGACACAGACCAGCCATGTATGATGTCCTCAGCTCACTGCACTGTCAGCACATGCACATTCTAGATTCTTAAGACTTGGAAGATAAGTAGCATTTTATTCTCAATAAGTGGTTCATTTAGCACACAATTGCAATCTGTACATATGAAATATAATGAATGACATTAGAAAACAAAAGCTTGGGGATAAAACTAAGTACTAATATTTGCTTCATAAAAGGAACAATCTTGAAGTATCTGAAGGTTTATTGTTGTATTATTTATTTAATGTCACTGTTATATTATATTCAAACAATGTATCTATGTATGTATTTGAATAAAGAATATGTCACTTTGTCACATTAACAGAACATTTAGATTCTAAAAAATGTAAGGAATTTCAGACTAAAGATAAGAAAGACATGATTATGTTCCAAGTGTGATTATTAAATGATATATAATTAATAAAATTATGTAATAAATGATAGCAAAGCACTTTAAATGCTTTTAAGTGATATCACGTGGTTAAGTTTGAAAAATTCTTTTTATTAAAAACTATTCTTTTCCTTCCTCCCCTTCCTGGTCCTGTGGGCTGGGGCAGACACAGAGTTGGTCTGCTCTTGTCCTGTGGAGATACTGACTCCTGAGTCATCCTAGAGGAGCCACTGCACTCAGAGCAGCCGAGGAGCCTCTGCACTCAGAGCAGCTGAGGAGCCACTGTACTCAGAGCAGCTGACACTGAGTTGATCTACTCCTGTCCTGTGGAGATACTGACTCCTGAGTCATCCTAGAGGAGCCACTGCACTCAGAGCAGCTGAGGAGCCACTGTACTCAGAGCAGCTGACACTGAGTTGATCTACTCCTGTCCTGTGGAGATAATGACTCCTGAGTCATCCTAGAGGAGCCACTGCACTCAGAGCAGCAGAGGAGCCACTGCAATCAGAGCAGCAGACACCAAGATTAGAATCATAAGACTACAGAGACATCTGGACTCTGAGGAGCTCTGCAACAAGCAAGATAACTGGAAATACAGACTCCAGTCTTACACAGTGAGGGCAGGCAACACTAGAGTTAACCAGATGGTGAAAGGCAAGCGCAAGAACATAAGCAACGGAAACCAAAGTTTCTTGGCATCATCAGTTCCCAGTTCTCCCAATATAGCAAGCCCTGAACACCCCATCACACCTGAAAAGCAGGATTCAGAATTAAAATCACTTCTCATGATGATGATAGAGGATTATAAGAAGGAATTAAGTAACTCCCTTAAAGAAACACAGGAGAGTACAAGTAAACAGATAGAAGCCCTTAAAGAGGAATCACAGAAATCCCTTAAGGAAATGCAAGAAAACACAAAGAAGAAATTAAACAAAAACATTCAGGATCTGAAAATGAAAATAGAAACAATAAAGAAAGCTCAAAGGGAGACAACCATGGAAATAGAAAACTTAAGAAAGAGGTCAGGAGTCATAGACGCAAGCATCACCAACCGAATACAAGAGATAGAAGAGAGAATCTCAAATGCAGAAGATACGGTAGAAAATATTGACACAGTTGTCAAAGAAAATGCAAAATGCAAAAAACTCCTAACTCAAAACATCCAGGAAATCCAGGACACAATGAGAAGACCAAACCTAAGGATAATAGGTATAGATGAGAATGAAGAGTCCCAACTTAAAGGGACAGTAAATATCTTCAACAAAATTATTGAGGAGAACTTCCCTAACCTAAAGAACAAGATGCCCATAAACATACAAGAAGCCTACAGAACACCAAATAGAATAGACCAGAAAAGAGATACCTCCCGTCACATAATAATCAAAACATCAGATGCACAAAACAAAGAAAAAATACTAAAAGCAGTAAGGGAAAAAGGTCAAGTAACATACAAAGGCAGACCTATAAGAATTACACCAGACTTCTCACCAGAGACTATAAAAGCCAGAAGAGCCTGGATGGACATCATACAGACCCTAAGAGAACACAATTACCAGCCCAGATTACTATACCCAGCAAAACTCTCAATCACTATAGATGGTGAAACCAAGATATTCCATGACAAAACCAAATTTGCACAATATCTTCCCACAAACCCAGCACTTCAAAGGATAATGGATGGAAAACGCCAACACAAGGAGGGAAACTACAACCTAGAAAAAGCAAGGAAGTAATCTTCCAACAACCCCAAAAGAAGATAACTATACAAACATAACTTTACCTCTAATAGCAAAAATAACAGGAAGCCACAATCATTTTTCCTTAATATCTCTTAACATCAATGGTCTCAATTCCCCAATAAAAAGACGCAGACTATCAGACTGGATACACAAACAAGACCCAGAATTTTGCTGCATACAAGAAACGCACCTCAGTGACAAAGACAGACACTACCTCAGAATAAAAGGGTGGAAAACAATTTTCCAAGCCAGTGGTCCCAAGAAACAAGCTGGAGTAGCCATTCTAATATCAAATAAAATCGACTTTCATCCAAAATTAATCAAAAAAGATAAAGAAGGACACTTCATACTCATCAAAGGAAAAATCTACCAAGGTGAACTCTCAATTCTGAACATATATGCTCCAAATGCAAGGGCACCTACATACATAAAAGAAACTTTACTAAAGCTCAAAACACACATTACACCTCATACAGTAATAGTGGGGGATTTCAACACCCCACTCTGAGCAATGGACAGATCATGGAAACAGAAACTAAACCGAGACACTTTGACATTAACAGAAGTTATGAACCAAATGGACTTAACAGACATCTATAGAACATTTCATCCTAAAACAAAAGAATATAACTTTTTCTCAGCACCTCATGGTACCTTCTTCAAAATAGACCATATAATTGGTCACAAAGCAGGCCTCTACAGATACAAAAAGATTGAAATAATCCCTTGCATCTTATCAGATCACCATGGAATAAGACTGGTCTTTAATAATGACAAAACCAATGGAAAACCCACATGAATGTGGAAACTGAACAACTCTCTACTCAATGATGACTTGGTCAAGGAAGAAATAAAGAAAGAAATTAAAAACTTTTTAGAATTCAATGAAAATGAGGACACATCATACCAAAACTTATGGGACTCCATGAAGGCAGTGCTAAGAGGAAAACTCATAGCTCTAAGTGCCTACAAAAAGAAACTGGAAAGAGCACACACTAACAAGTTGACTGCACAACTAAAAGCTCTAGAACAAAAAGAAGCAAATACACCCAGGAGGAGTAGAAGGCAGGAAATAATCAAACTCAGGGCTGAAATCAACCAAATAGAAACTGAAAGAACAATACAAAATATCATTAAAACCAGGAGTTGGTTCTTTGAGAAAATCAATAAGATAGATAAACCGTTAGCCAGATTAACCAGAGGGCACAGAGACAGTATCCAAATTAATAAAATCAGAACTGAAAAGGGAGACATAACAACAGAAACTGAAGAAATTCAAAAAATCATCAGATCCTACTACAAAGGCCTATACTCAACAAAACTGGAAAACCTGGATGAAATGGACAATTTCCTAGACAGATACCAGGTCCCAAAGTTAAACCAGGAGCAGATAAACCATCTAAATAGTTCCATAACCCCTAGGGAAATAGCAGCAGTCATTAAAAGTCTCCCCACTAAAAAAAGCCCAGGACCAGATGGTTTTAGTGCTGAATTTTATCAGACCTTCAAGGAAGACCTAATACCAATTCTCTTCAAACTATTCCACAAAATAGAAACCGAAGGAACACTACCCAATTCGTTCTATGAAGCTACAATTACACTCATACCCAAACCCCACAAAGACCCGACAAAGAAAGAGAACTTCAGACCAATCTCCCTTATGAACATCGATGCAAAAATACTCAATAAAATTCTAGCAAACCGAATCCAAGAACACATCAAAACAATCATCCATCATGATCAAGTAGGTTTTATCCCAGGAATGCAGGGATGGTTCAATATTCGGAAATCCATCAATGTAATCCACTATATAAACAAACTCAAAGAAAAAAACCACATGATCATCTCACTAGATGCTGAGAAAGCATTTGATAAAATTCAACATCCCTTCATGATAAAAGTCTTGGAAAGATCAGGAATTCAAGGCCCATACCTAAACATAGTAAAAGCAATTTACAGCAAACCAGTAGCCAACATCAAGCTAAATGGAGAGAAACTTGAAGCAATCCCACTAAGATCAGGGACTAGACAAGGATGCCCACTCTCCCCCTACCTATTCAATATAGTACTGGAAGTCCTAGCCAGAGCAATTAGACAACAAAAAGAAGTCAAAGGGATACAAATAGGAAAGGAAGAAGTCAAAATATCGCTATTTGCAGATGATATGATAGTATACTTAAGTGACCCCCAAACTTCCACCAGAGAACTCCTAAACCTGATAAACAACTTCAGCAAAGTGGCTGGTTATAAAATCAACTCAAACAAATCAGTAGCCTTCCTCTACATGAAAGATAAACAGACTGAAAAAGAAATTAGGGAAATGACACCCTTCACAATAGTTGCAAATAATATGAAATACCTTGGTGTGAATCTAACCAAGCAAGTGAAAGACCTGTACGACAAGAACTTCAAGTCCCTGAAGAAAGAAATTGAAAAAGATCTCAGAAGATGGAAAGATCTCCCATGCTCATGGATTGGCAGGATTAATATAATAAAAATGGCCATCTTGCCAAAAGCAATCTACAGATTCAATGCAATCCCCATTAAAATCCCAACTCAATTCTTCACAGAGTTAGAAAAGGAAATTCTCAAATTCATATGGAATAACAAAAAACCCAGGATAGCGAAAACTATTCTCAACAATAAAAGAACCTCTGGAGGAATCACCATTCCTGACCTCAAGCTGTACTACAGAGCAATAGTGATAAAAACTACCTGGTATTGGTACAGAGACAGGCAGGAAGATCAATGGAATACAATTGAAGACCCAGAAATGAACACACACTCCTATGGTCACTTGATCTTTGACAAAGGAGCTAAAACTGTCCAGTGGAAAAAGGACAGCATTTTCAACAAATGGTGCTGGTTCAACTGGAGGACAACATGTAGAAGAATGAAAATGGATCCATTCTTATCTCCTTGTACAAAGCTCAAGTCTAAGTGGATAAAGGACCTCCACATAAAACCAGATACACTGAAACTAATAGAAGAGAAGGTGGGGAAGACCCTCGAATACTTGGGCACAGGGGAAAAGTTCCTGAACAGAACACCAATGGCATATGCTCTAAGATCAAGAATTGACAAATGGGACTTCATAAAATTGCAAAGTTTCTGTAAGGCAAAGGACACTATCAATAGGACAAAACGACAACCAACAAATTGGGAAAAGATCTTTACCAATCCTACATCTGATAGAGGGCTAATATCCAATATATACAAAGAACTCAAGAAAGTAGACACCAGACAACCAAATTACCCTATTAAAAAATGGGGTATAGAGCTTAACAAAGAATTTTCAATGGAAGAAACTCGAATGGCCGAGAAGCATCTAAAGAAATGTTCAATGTCCTTAGTTATCAGGGAAATGCAAATCAAAACAACTCTGAGATTCCATCTCACACCAGTCAGAATGGCTAAGATTAAGAACTCAGGTGATAGTAGATGTTGGCGAGGGTGTGGAGAAAGAGGAACACTCCTCCATTGTTGGTGGGACTGCAAGATGGTGCAACCACTTTGGAAATCAGTGTGGCGGTTCCTCAGAAAATTGGACATAGCATTACCCGAGGATCCAGCTATACCACTCCTAGGCATATACCCAGAAGATGCTCGAACATATAACAAGGACATATGCTCAACTATGTTCATAGCAGCCTTATTTATAATAGCCAGGAGCTGGAAAGAACCCAGATGTCCTTCAACTCAGGAATGGATTCAAAAAATGTGGTATATTTACACAATGGAGTATTACTCAGCTATTAAAAACAATGAATTCGAGAGGTTCCTAGGTAAATGGATGGAACTAGAAATTATCATCCTGAGTGAAGTAAGCCAATCACAAAAGAACACACATGGTATTCACTCACTGATTATTGGATATTAGCCCAGAACCTTGAAATGCCCAAGATGCAACTCACAGGACACATGAAGCTCATAAAAAAGGAAGACCAAGTGGGGGTGATTCAGTTCTTCTTAGAAGGAGCAACAAAATACTCAAGGGAGCAAACATGGAGACAAAGTGAGGGACAGAAACTGAAGGAGGGGCCATTTGAAGACCTTTCCACCTGAGTATCCACCCCATATGCAGTCACCAAAGGTAGATGCTGATGTGGAAGTCAGGAAGTACATGCCGATAAGGGCCTGATATGGATGTCTCCTCAGAGGCCTTCAAGAGTCTGACATATTCAGAGGCAGATGCTCACAACTAGCCATTGAACTGATCATGAGGTTCTCAATGGAGGAGTTAGAGTGAGGACTGAAGGAGCTGAAAGGGTTTGTGGCACCATGAGGAGAGCAACAATACCAACCAACCACAGCTCCCAGGGTCCTAACCACCAGCCTGGGAGCACTTATGGAGGGATCCAGGGCTTCAGCGGAATATGTAAGAGTAGAGGGCCCTGCTGGGCACAGGTGGAAGACAAGATCCTTGACCTCATGAAGGCTGGACGCCCCAGGGGGTGGGAATTTTGAGGGTGGGGAAGTGGGAGTGGGGGGGGTAGGTGGGGGTTACATCCACAGAGAAGAAGGAGGAGGGGTAAGGGGATGGGGGATTCCCGGGTTGGTGGGGGATGGGGTAAGGGGATAACATATGAAATGTAAATAAAATATCCAATAAAAAAAACCTATTCTTTTATTATTTCTATTTATGTTTGAAGAAATCTTTGCCCATTTCTTTATTGATTTCTTTTCACACAAACTTGTTAATGAAAATAGAATTACATCATTTTATTCTCCCTTCTTCCCCTCCTATGCTCCTCTTTTTATTTAGTTATTTTTGTTACATACATAAACATGAATATAAGTGTTTACACAGATCTATAAACACAACCATCTGAGTCCATTTTTGTTGTTTGTGAGTATATGATTGCAAGGTTGACAATTTAGCACTGAACAATCAGTAACAGGCTCAGCTCTGAGAGTGGCCAATTCTCTCCTCTCCTGGCAGTCAATAGTCCTCTTGAATTCTTTGTTTAGAGGTAGGACCTCAGGAATTTTTCCCCCATCCCTATTAACACGTCCACTGATCTTGCCATTGTTCCAGTCTAGTTTATCCAGCCATCTTGGAGACACTATTTCATCACAAACTTCCTCATATTCTTGACTCTTATAATCTTACCTTCCCCTCTTCTGTGATGTTCCCTGAGCCATTAATGCAGGAGTTGTGATATAGGTGCAACCGTCAGGAATGGGCTTCCCAAGATTTGTTGATTTCTGAATTGTGTCCAGTTGTGGTTTTCTGTGATAGTCTCCATTTGCTATAAGGAAAGATAGTAGCTACAAATATATGTGGTTATAAGAATAAATTGTAGAACGTAGTCAAGAATCACAGTGGTATAGCAGAGTTGCAGAGGTAGATTCTTTTCTATTGTCCCTGACCTTAGTAGGACCTGAGAAGCTGCCAGAGTTTCAGTGCCAGGCATGATTTCCTCCCATTAGACACCTGTTGGTTATTACCCACATGTGATTGTCATTTATTGCAACTTTATAGAGTCTTGTTGTCATGCTGCTCATTTTTTGTCATTCATAAGTATTCCAGCTGGAAGAACTGTTCTATTGCTTGTGTGTATGTGTGTGTGTGTGTTCTCATGTGTATGTATCTGAAGATTATATACATGTGTGTGTATATATGTGTGTGTGTGTATACACACATGTATATACTTTAAGTAAATATAAAATGATATGATTCTTTAAGGCTTTATCAAACAACCTTGGTTATTTCTCCTTTATCCCTCCTTTCCTTCTGTACTGTCTTTCTCCCTCCTCCCCAGTTAGAGTCCCCATCTTTCTTTTTTTCTGTTTCCCACTTCATATAACCTTTATTGAGTTATTTCCCTCTAATCTCACACACCTCTTGACTAGAGTCCCCTCATACTTTCCTGGTGCCTGTGCTTAATTCATGTTTTATGCTCACATCTTGAGATTTAGGCTAGGATACACGGTTAAGAGAGAATGTGTTGCAGTTGTCTTTCTGGATCTGGCTTACTTAGCTCAATAAAAAAATCATTTCTAGGTCCATCCATTTACCTGAAAAATTAATGATTTTATTTTTCTTTACAACTAAATAGTATATATGTATATGGGACATTTCAGTATCCATTTATTTGTTCAAGAATATGTAGGTTGTTTCCATAGCCTGGCCATTGTGACTAGTACATCAATAAATACTATTGACCAAGTATTATGGAGTATGATACCTAGTCCTTTGGAGTAGTATAGCTGGGTCATAGAGTAAACGTTTTTCCAGTTCTCTTGGGATTCTGCATACTGATTTCCAAAGTGGTATAGCCAATTTATATTTTCACCAACAGTGAATTATGAGTTTCTCTTTCTCAACAGCATTTCTCAATAGCATTCCTCAACACCATTTATAGCTTATTTTGCAGATCTTAGCCATTCTGACTGGGTTGAGATGAAATCTCAAAGTAGTTTTAACTTGTACCTCCATACCAGGGGCCAGTCCCAGGAGTTCTTTCTTCTTGGTTCTCTCTTGAGGTAGTGGAGGAGGAAGAGTGCCAGAGGGGGCAAGACTTGGTCTTGTGAGATATTTAGGGTTGCTCTTTAATTCTAAAATGTTTACATATCTTAAGGCTAAGTCACCTTGCTGTGGTGGTAGCTGACCTGCCTGTCTGAGTTCCTCTGAGGCCAGAAAACTGCAGTCTTGGTGTTTAGCACCTCATAGTAACAGCAGGGAATTAGGTAGTCTTTGTTCTATCTCTGCAGGAACTGCTCAGCTCTAACTCCTAGCTCTAACTCCTAGCCTGCTAATTGAAGGTGCAGGAAGAAAATGGGTACTTAAAAGATGATTTTAGCTTTTATTTCTGAGTTCTTCAGTTCTGCAAAAAGTTTCTACAAAAGTTCTCCTTCAAAAAGTCCTCTCTGCTCTCTTATTCTAATCTTGCTTTTTCTTCCTGCTATGATGTCACAATAATACACATTCTCTCAATGCCTTTACTCCAAAAGCTATGCCTTTTCTCACAATATCACTCCCAATGCCTTTGCTTCTAAGATCTCTGTAAAAGATTTCCAAGAAAGTTCTCAAAAAGTTCTCTCTAAAAGATTCTTCTTTAGTTCAGTTTCCTCTCGTTTTACTCAGCAGTTACACATCTTTCAGAAAACATGATTACGTGGTAAAAAGCTCACCACAGTTTACACATAAATTCAAATCAAAAATTGAATAAGAATGTTTACATGCATATCTATTAAGAGTGATTATCTGGCTAAATATTCACAATCTCAAAGGTTCATTGGAAGTTAAAAACCATAATTTTCCTGACTAAGTTATTAGTGAAGTTTCATATAGATAAACCTATTATCTTCTGTCCTTGCATTTATAGTAAATTGTTAGTTCCTTTATTGTTGTGGATTTGATCTAAGGCTACTTATGTTAATTTGGTCCCCAAAATTACTTGGGAATCAGCACATCTGCATATAAGGCTCTGAGGGACCCTGCCCCCAGTTGGTTTGACAGCAAATGACTGGGTTGGGGGGACAGAGGTGAGATTTTTAGGGTTTCTAGACAAGGGACCCAGAGAGAGGGAAGGAGCTAGAGATAGCTGGGAAAGGAGTAGCTGCCATGCCTGAGAAGACAAGGCGTGGAGCCATCATGTAAGAGCCATGGATGAGTGGCTCCAAAGCCCCCTCACCCCCAAACTGGGTCTAGGGCAACAATGATAGAATATAGATTTTAGTAAGTAATAACTCAAGAATATCAGAGGGGAGGTGTTAGTCACATGGAGGGTTTGGGAATGGCCCAGTCATTGAGCTGTTTAAGTCATATTAAAATATAACTCTGTTGTCTGTCAGTGTGTGTGTGTGTGTGTGTGTGTGTGTGTGTGTGTGTGTGTGTGTG
>NW_021620921.1:6077946-6132212 GCF_004785775.1 Grammomys surdaster | reverse complement strand
TGTGTGTGTGTGTGTGTGTGTGTGTGTGTGTGTGTGTGTGTGTGTGTCTTTCATTCATTCGAGAACCCAGAACATTAGAGTTGTTAGTGAGGAATTTGTAGCCACTGCCCAGTTGATTAGGGAAGAGATTAATTAGCAACTACAACACATTTTTATGACCTTTGGTTAATTGCTTTACGATCTTTTGGAATGTGCTCTGAGTTGTAGATGTCCCTTGCTATCTAAGAAGCAATTAACTAGGGATACTTGAAGTCTGGCAGAGTTCTCTTTGCAGTTTTGATTATCAGAGAGGACTTAATATCTGTCCTATTATAAAAGAGCTTAGTAATTACTAATATAAATTTAGGAATTCTTACAGGATCATCATTAAGAATTAAGAAATCAGCCAGGCAGTGGTGGCCCATGCCTTTAATCTCAGCACTTGGGAGGCAGAGGCAGGCGGATTTCTGAATTCAAGGCCAGTCTGGTCTACAGAGTTCCAGGACAGCCAGGGCTACACAGAGAAACCCTGTTTCAAATGACAAATAAACAAATAAAAACAAAACAGAAAAGAATTAAGAAATTATCTATCTGACTACATAGTATCACTGCAAGACAATCTGTCTTTGTTGTTCTGCAGAGATCTCAAAAAGGTGGGCTAATACCTAGTTATTATAATATATACATTTAATAATAACAGGAAAAGCATATTAATAGCAGGAATCATTCCTAAAATGTAATATTCTTGGTCTTGCCTAGAGAAGCAAATCTGTCATTGACTTTATAGTTCATGGCAGAGCCATCTCAGGAAGATCACCTGCTAGGTTGTAGCCTCTTCTTGATGGCTCCTGGCACCGCCATTATTGCTAAGGATAATGAACACATTTTGTATTTTGTCCTAGCCATTTTTGGTTTTGTCTTAATAACCCTCTCCTTGGATTCCCTACCCTTCACCCATTACTTTTATTGGGTCATTTGTTTCCTTGACTCTATTTTTAAGTTTTTGTATGTTTCTGCTACATGTCAGATACATAGCTAGCAAAGATTGCTTCCTACTTGTTTTTTTTCTTCACTTGATTGATTCTTTCCTTAAGTTTACAGAAGGATTTTAGTTTTGTGAGGATTCAGTTATTAACTGTTAGCTTTAATTCCTAGGTAAGAGAAATCCTGTTCAGAAAGTCCTTTTCTACAACAATATCATACATTGGGCTCTGCGTATGGTTACTTTTAGAAGTTTTATTGTTTCTGGTTTCAAAATGAGGTCTTTGATCCACTTGGATATAATGTTTGTGTTAGATGATTGATATGGGTCAAACTTCATTCTTCTGCCTGTGGACATTCAGTTTTCCTAGCATCATTTATTTCAGATACTGCCATTCCTCCTTTAGAGTACCTATATAACTCGTATGGCATGCACTCTGCTCTCTGCCTGCTTCACTGCTTTCCTGTGTATTTATAAGATGAACATCTCTGAATCCAAATTCCAACATCCTCCCTAATCTGAAACCTTCTGAGTCACGATGGTGTAGCAGCAAATTCCATATGTGCCTTCACAGGTTGTAGCAAAAATGAAGTCATAGTATGCAAAATTAATTCGAGACCTTGTCTAAAGGGAGTCCATGTAGCTCTTGATTCATGTTCAAAGTTTGGTCTCATCCCCAAGAAGTAGTGTTTTATATACTGCAAACATTGTATAGTCTTCAAGAAATAGAAAGTTGAAATCTTAGATACACTTTGTCCCAAGCCTGCTGCTTTTGTAATATTCAACCCATGCGAGAAATACTTTGGGGTAGAATGAAATACTCTTAGGGAGAACTCCTGTTTTGTTTTGTTTTGTTTTGTTTTGTTTTGTTTTGTTTTGTTTTGTTTTGTTTTGTTTTGTTTTTAATCAATGTGACCCTACCACCTTGGAATAAGCACCTTAGAGTACCCGGTAAGTACTTCATTAGGATAAAAGGGAGCAAAATCAAGGTTCACAATGCATAAACTTTAAAGTTTCAAGCACCACCACTCAAATTTTAGGCCTTAGAGACTGACTGCATTTGTTCCAGTCTCTGTCCTGTTCTTGTTCTGTGGCCTTTTTATTGCTAATTTTATCACTTGGTTTCTATCATTTTGTCAAGATTTGTGATAAAAGGCCAAGTGATTAAACAATGTGTATTTGCAAGTATGTTCAGCCTTAGACTGCTGAAAACAAGATAAAGTCTGTATGGCTGGAGCTGATAGCCCCAAAAGTAAGATCTCAGATCCTAAGAAGCAATAGGAATGTTGGCTAAACCCACATAAAGGTGATTTAAAGCACATCGGTTTAGAAAATATTCTAAAGAGCCTTTTATATTTGTTGGTACTCGATTAGACTGTGCTGATACTGAAATTACACTTTCCTTTGTCCTTCTAGTATCAAGACACATCTAGAGTAGTTAGTGCAACACATTTCTGCAGAAAGGAGGAAAGAATCACTGTTGCACTGCTGTACATGAAAGACTTTCTTAAGAGGAGAAAATAGATGCTGAGGCATTCATGTGGCTTTGCATTTCTCCAGGCATACAATTGACAGAAGCCTGAAAATCATCTAGTAATCAACATCAATGTCGTTCTTCCATAATCACGGCCTCCCTCTGTGTGAAAAAGGGAACCCTGTTTTTTGTTTTATTTTTTATAAAATAATAGTTATGATAATAGCACAACAGATTATAACAGATCAATTGTACATTATTGTTGTTATTTAAATGTTTAATGCATTTGAATCCTTTTTACAACTTACTATTATTTCCTAGTAAACTTAATATTGGATACATGTTAATTGACAATTTCCCTTCACATACATCTTGCTTAGCAGCATTCTGTTGTCTCAGACATCTTAACAGGAGAGGACCTTTGCCCTATACGTTCCCATAGCGAGCCTTATTCTGTACGGTTTTCAAATGAATAATTATCATTCTCTCCCTTTGATCACATTTGTACAAATTGCCTTCTTGAATACTGGCTGCTCATTTTGTTATTGCCATATGAATTTAGCCTCTAAAAACAGATTTAAGAGTTGATACAATTAGTTAATGCAAATATCATTTTAAAGTACATCTCATAATAAAAATAGATTTTAATGCTTTTGTTTAATGTTTAATGTTTTTCTATTCTGTATAGTTCTTGGATGAATGCTTTCAAGTAAATATAACTTTGTGTACTTATTGAACTCTTTCCCAAAGAAACAAGGTAAAATACTAAAATATCAAATACCAGTTTTAGTAATACAGAAATTTTCACCTAAGGTACCTCATGGAGCAAACACAATTCTCTAGAGGGAATCTCCAGAATTCCACATATTAGACCGTCAAACATACTGCTATAGATAAGAAGTGCAATGAATTTGTACCCACTTTGTCTGTGCTTTGTAGACTCCTCCACCCGGGCTTTTGATTAAAGAATAATGCCAGAGTCTTTACCAGCATTTTGCCACAGCTCACACCTCAGTAGAAAATCTTACATAATTACCTACTCTCTGTTCTGACCAGAGCTTCGTATGCCCTCAACATAGGCCTAAAATCAGGTGTGGGGAGAGGGAGAGCCTGTTGTGCATCCTCTGAAAGAGGCACAGTGTAAGTTGGAGTGTGCTTCACTATAACCACAGCCTATTGGTCATGTAGCTTGTTAGATCCTCCCGTGCTGCTTTGAGCCTTTATATGGCTGTGAGTGTGGTCCTGTGGTATCTTCGCCAGACCTTGGTTCTGCCTAGGATTATGCTAGTTCCTTTGTTGCTTCTTTGGCTTCTCAGAAGTTGCCAGCCCCTGAGAAAATGGCTCAGGATGTTAACTTCTTCCCCAGAAATCTTTGTCTGAAATCTACTTTGCTGTCTTCGCTGTCTACTAGATAAAATGGATAACTCACTAAAGGTCAGGGGCAACTTTCCCACTTAATTATCATGGTGACAACTGACCTTTATCTTAAAATGTTGTGTTGAATTCCTCCTCTTAGGAGAAGACTAATTTTAGTTGTATCTTACTTTTTATTCTGTCCAACAAAACCTGGCACAGAATACCGAGCTAATGATACATTATATTCAGTGAACATTTAATTTAACATTTAGATTATACAGCCATAGTCTTTGACTTAATTTTCCTCTCTGTAACATCCCAAACCCCCCCTCACACACACACACACACATCTCCTACTTTTGCAGCAGAACGAAAATGTGGTGTGTCTTCATACTTTCTATGGCAGGCTGCTTGTTTCTCAGCAGGCCAGGCTGCACCACTGCATGCCCATGGTACCAAGCCTGAATTATCACATCGTTAATGAACTACTGTGTTTTCATGTTTTGCAGTTAAACACAAACATCTAAACTACAAACTAAACCTCAACTGTATAGTATCTTTTCTTTTTCTTTCTTTCCTATTTGTTTGTTTGGTTTTCTTTTTACAATTACTGTTGCCAAAGACTCTGGCTTTCTTTTTGTTCCCTTGGGTATCTTTCTTTTCTATACAGTATAGAACAAGAAGGTATATCTTTCAAGGCAATGGAACCTGGAAATCTCCTCCACTGCTGATGTAAACTCAGTAAAAGTTGTAAGAGATAGAAATGGGCAAGGGGAAGTCCAACACTGCAGACAGTTCATATATCCCTTAGTGTTGAAGGTGTCTGGCTGCACAGTGCCTTCCAGAGTCTGACAATGCTTGGGTGTCATTCATCCCCTGGCTTAGCAGATGACAGTATTACCTCTAAGCCCTGTGTCCGTATTTTCCCATGGGAGCAATGCTGAAAGGAAAAGGGCAAAGTGTCGTCCAGTGTATTCAGGTTACACTCAGTTTTCCAGAATCTACATCACTTATTTATACTGCCATCTTTTACACCAAAACTAATCTAATGAACACACACACACACACCCCAGAACTAATCTAATGAACACACACACCCCAGAACTAATCTAATGAACACACACACACAAAATACAGAGATAATGTAAGTTTAGTTGTCTCATTTATACATTGAAGAAAAAAATCTTAGGTTTTACTGATAAGGAGATCAGGAAATCAAATATGACTGTCTTAGTTCCTTTTCTAGGGAAGACTATTTCTCCCTCTCTGCGTTCCTTAGCGGTCTGTTCTTCTGTGTGTAGGGTTAAAGCCTCATAAGCATACCCTCTTCCAAGTTAGCGTGTTTATTCGTGTTGTCCTTCTTGAGCCCAAGCTTAGACAATCATGGTGGCGAAAATTTATGGATGTAGCTTCTGACATTTCTAGAAGACAGACTCTCTGTTCCCCTGGCTCTTAGAATATTTTCACTCTCTCTTACACAATGATCCCTGAGCCTTAGATGCAAGAATTATGTTATATATGGGTAAGTTGGCACTATGTTCCACAACTCTGTGATTTGTGTTTTATATATCTTTCGTTCCTTTTTTCCATGCTATCCATGTTTCTCTCTAGAGATGTGCTTTGATTATATTTTTATGTTTCTGGTATCTATTATATATTTTGACTTTGTAGTTTAAAAGAGTTCTGTAGTTAAAATAAGCTATTTTGAGCTGATAATAATTTTGATCTCATAAAAATGTTGACTCTACTTTCCATATTTTATGCTTCTGGTGTCATAATTTATATATTCTTTACATTTTTAATCGAGTGAAAAATTGAAGCTATCTTTTTAACATTCATACTAAATACATAATCCATGTATGTTCAATGTTTATACAATATGAGTACTCAGAATTTAAATGTATATATTTTACCAATGTGTTTTATTCTTTCATCTGTTTTCATGTTAATAAATTACTGAGAAACGTGTTTCTCTTTAAGCTTGAAGAGAAAATGAAGTGAAAGCTTGAAATGAAATTCTCTTCATCGTGTATTTAATTTTTAAAGAGAGTTTTGAGGGTGAGTAACTCTAAGAGTTGCTTGTCCATAAACATCTCATCTGTTTGTCATTTTTGAACTGCCATGCCTTATGATGTGTATGGTGTACATACTCTTGTGCTGTCTGAATAAATCACCCTCTGTCTCCAGGATTGGGAACATTCTTCCAAGAGGTCTACCACTGAGCTGAACAGTTGTCCCTTATATGTGAAATGCTTTTCCTTGATGCTTTCATAAGCTCGTTTTATCATTCACTTTAGACCATTTGATTACAATATATGGTGGTGCAATCTTGTCGGGACTGGGACTATATAGCTTGCCCCTTCTATAGCTAGGCATTTAAAGCCATCCATAGACTTGAGAAATGTTCATCTATTATCAATGTAAATGATCTTTTTGTCCACTGTAGATATCTTCTCTTACTCCTAACATTAAAACGTCTGTTCTTTTTTCTTCCCTGTGAATCATCTGTGCTTTATCAACCACTTACATGATCTCCACACTCCCCTTTATTTGTGGATAATACATATTCTTCTACTATTATAAATGTTGGTGCTGACTTTTTTTATTTTGTTAATTTTATTGGCAACTAAAAATATCTCTTTACATTTATTTTAATAATTTCAACTTGTCAATTGTCACATCTTAATTTATTAAATTCTATATTTTCTTAAAAATCTCTGAGTTTCCATAAATAATAATTTAAGATTATTTGTCAACCACTTAATCAGTTTTGGCCGCAGATGCTGAAGGATTTTTATGTCTGTGGTAATGTGTCTCTTGGATTTTGTTACAATTCTTTTTATTGTATATTGATGTCTGTGTGTTCCACAGAGCAATTGTTTCCAGTAGCTTTTACAAACTAATCTTGATGTAATTATACTTCCCTATCTTTATCCCAGTGGGGCAAGCAGGCACTAGAGAGACTGCAGCTATGTAGTCTCTGTGCCCCCACATGAGAGGTCAGTGAGTGACAAGAGTGAAGAAATACTTCAAAGATGCTTAGCTGCTGTGCCTCAGGATGTCTGCTGTGGCAGTGAATGATGTTGAGTGTGGTAATCAGAGGAAAACAAAACCAATCAGTTTTTTTTCCTCTGACCAGGTAGAGAAATTATGGTTGAGACTGTCCCTTTTGGCACTGGATTTGTCTTTCTGGCCACTTCTCAGTGTTTGCAGCATCAGACTGATGGAGAGCCACCTGATGCCTGAGCACAAAGACCTGTGGGTGGACTGTACCTTTGGTGTCGGGGCTAGGTTTGACCATCTTTTGGGAATAGCATACAGTTGCCCTGGTAACAGTAAAAACATAGTGGTGCTGTGAATGGGAACCTAAATCTGTCAGCTAGAGACCTGATCATAGGCACTCTGAAAAGTGGAGGCTTTGCGGTCTGAAAGACCAACTCAAGCTGTTACACTTTGGCAGTGGCCTTTTGTGACATGTAGAAATATATATTGCAGCCATAGGACCCAGGTAGGAATACAGCAGGTCTGTATTTGGGAAAGACAGTAACTATAGTGGCTGCATTCTTGAAGCCTCATGGTGTCCAGGCACATCTAAGAGAAGCAGGGGGTCTCCTCACATGATTATTTTTGAAGTATTCATTTATTTTCACTGGTCTGTATCTATATAATTAAGATTGTAGGGCTACTGTTTTGAAGACTAAACCCCTCTGATTCTGTAAACAGTTTCTTCCATTTACGTATCATCCTTTCATGCTCTATTGATTAACGTTTCCAACACATACTTTCTCCCCTAACCTCAATTGCACTACTTTCTTTAATGAACTTCAGCAAAGCTGCATAAGAAGAAGTCCCCAGTTAAGATCTGTAGACTTGGAGTTCTAATTAGTGTACCTTTGTGGGTCTGTCTTGCCTGTAAAATGGTGATAAGCATTCAGCTTCCTCTTAGGACTTCTGACTTACTTCTTAATTAATAGAGAGATAATGAAGCAAGCCTATGCTTCTGCACTGATACCTCTATTCTCTTGAGTTTGCCATTGCAACTCTTCGGCTTTCATTCTTGCTTATGTACAGCCTACAAGGCCACATATGTACTCCTGCCCATGTCTGTAGTTCTATAAAATCTAGTTGTACTCTCTGACTTGTGTAGATTCATAATTAGATATCTAGTTACCTAATATCTTCAGTCTACTTTTTTTACTTCCCTACATGTTCCTAAACTTCTACCCAGAAGAATTATTCTATGATACTTGGCAGGAATGTTATGCATTGAAATTCATAGACACAATATTGAATTTGACATCACGCTGTTAAGTGCAAAACTGTTACTGAGCTATTGAGATGTTTGCTATTAAGTAATTACAGGTAAATAAGTAATAGCAGGTAATATTCCTAGTAATTTAGAATTTTAACTCTTTAGGCATTTGTATGTACCTAACAAGATAATTTGGAAATGGGATACAGTTCTTACCATGTAATTGCTGTATGTGTTATATATACAGCCTATAAATAATTTCACATAGCATATCCATCTACCCCTACTGTGACTATAGTAGATCATATGAGGTTACTAATGGAAATTTCTTTTCTTTTTTTTTTTTTTTTTTTTTGGTTTGGTTTTTCGAGACAAGGTTTCTCTGTGTAGCGCTGGCTGTCCTGGAACTCACTCTGTAGACCAGGCTAGCCTCAAACTCTTGAACTCAGAAATCCGCCTGCCTCTGCCTCCCAAGTGCTGGGATTAAAGGCATGCGCCACCACCACCCGGAAATTTCAATTTAGACTATTATGTTCTGAAAATATAATTGAATTTAAGACATTTGGGATACAGTTTGAGGAATAATAATGTGTTGAACAATGGCATAAAATGATTTGAAGCCATAAAAGCCATCAAGAAAAAATATTCATCATGTTTTTAGAGTCTTAAATATTTGTTTCTTTTCTTCCCACTGCACTAATCTGGTTGTCTCTCTATTCCACCAATCAAAGAGGCAGGGAAAGAGATGGCATTAAATAAATCAGAAACTTTTCTTTTGTCCAACAATATAAACCTATATACTCATTCTCTGATCTGAGCCACACAGGGTTTTAAGAATCTTATTGTTTCTTCTTAGGCTCAAGGCAATTATGATGTGACACGCTATGAAAATATTTTCTCCCTGTTTTGGATTCTGGAACAACTTCTTCAGCAGGAAGCCCAGGGAGATCCCACTCCACACATGGATCCCAGCAGCCCAGAAATTCAGACGTTTCTTCAGAAGCATGATGAAACCATCTTCCGACTTTCTGATGCATTCCCTTTATTTACATTTTACTTATGGAGACTGGGAATTCTCTTGAATTCAGCAGAGATGGAAACTGTTAAGAATCAATCCTTGCCTTAGCTGTTTACTGTCTATCAGAAAACTGTGTGCTTCAGTATTTCTCAAAAAAATGCTTTTAAATATTTTAAGTTGATTAACCAACTAATCATTAATTCAATTTAATGATAAGTCTTCTGTATAAGAGATGATAAATCATTGTTCTATATTACAATTAAGCAATTTCAGTTGACAATGCCCCCTACGTTCATATATTATATCTCATTTCACTCAATAGGCTAGCTCTATTCTCTAACTTGGCCTGTCTCATAAAATACAATAAATTGTCAATGATTTCCATCTGATGTAAATTTCATTACAAATTTTACTGAAATAAAGCTTAAACTTTTGTCATTTAACATACTTAAATACAAGGTTTAAGTAAATGGTAAAAAATAAAATTTATTATGTAGCTCTACTCAAGTCATTTTTCTCTTGAAGAATAATGCTATAGAAAAAGAAAAGGCTTTGGAAAGCAGTGGCTTTTAGTTTTACTTAATCAACATGTTTGTAAAGTATTTTTGAAGTGTTAATTAGTTCTTTAAAATGTCCCTTTTTAAAACAATTTTTCTGTTGATATAAAACACTATTGTTCCTATGATTGTTAAAATGTAGTAAAGTTGTGCATTATTAAAGCATCAGGGATGCTTTTATAAATTTTCATATCTTACAATAAACACACTTTATACTTATTAAAAGTACTGGTTGAGTTTTTCATTACACAATTTCCTTTACTTCGTTTCAGTTATTAAAATTGGAACAGACAAGCTTAATGAGCACACATTTTGCACTTTCCTATTGTGCAGTTTACAGGAAATATAATGTAATTCTCTTTCCTTTGTTAATTATGTCTGATTCTGCTTCATAAGGTAATTATCATCTTCAGATGCCATTAGTACTAGAAAAATTATCCTTGCTAATTCTTTCTACAATGTATATAAAATTATACCATCTTCTAGGATTATTTTTGGAGGTTTTGTTTTGTTTGCCCAGCGAATCTCTTCTCTCCTAGAAATGACTGCATAAACAAGACCTGAAGGTGGCCATATCAGTGGACATAATAACATGGAAGAGAGAAAATTTCATGGGGTCACACTCCTAGATAAAGAACTAAAGGTCACTAAAGACTGCTGGGAGAGGGAGAATTAGCCTGCCCCAGGGTGAGCCTCCTTATTTGATACCCAGTGCAGAATGGTCAATCCTGAAACCTTACAAACAAACCAGACTCATCCAGTTGCAGATATATATTTGTGAATACATATAAATACATCTATATATATGTATGTAACTATAACAAAGAAAAAGACGCTATTAGCCTGAGGGGGAAACGTCCTTGAGGGTTGATGTGAAGGTTACTGAGCAAGACTGCTGGGAGCAAAAGGAGGCGATTTGGTTATATTTCAAAGACACATAACTTAGTTAATATCAACCCAGAATATGATGATTTTTTTTTTGCTTAAAAACTCATTCTGAGGAAAGCATAGGGGCTACACTAGCATTCTGAATACTCAGTGTAGTCAGTTGCTGGGTAATAAGCTTTATACTGGAAAAAAATTTAAAAATCTCCATCCTTTACATTTTATAAGGGGGTGGTGCTGCCTTTTTGTCCCACCATTCAGGGAGGACCTTGAGCAGCCCTGGGATGACTGGGATGACTGGATAATGAATGGACCCCTCCTACCATATTCCATTACCAAGAAGGATTTGCCACAGCTGCCTGGGTGTTTTACCTTGAAACTTGATAATCTCTAAGCATTTCACAAGACACTGGGCTAGGGAACTTCTAAGTTCAGCTATGTGGCTTAAATATTCTTTCTTTCTTTCTTTCTTTCTTTACTCACTTCTTTCTTTTTAAGAATAAATGAAGTCTAGTGGAGATTTCCAATTGATGGTATTTATTTAAGTGGTATAGATAAAAATAGACAATATGACTAACATTTCCTGAGGATAAAGCACACTAAGTCTTTAAGCATGCAAAGATCAAGATCAGATATCCGTACATGGATTAGAGTTAATTCCCAAGTCTTAGACATGGAAATAAATAAAACAGTTGAGCATAGATTATGCTGCCTCCAAAATCAAACTATTTTCTTTTCAGTCAGAAGAAAAATATCTCTATTTCATGACTAGGATTCATAGTATGATTCTATTTTCCAAGTATGATGTGTGGATATATGTACGGACGTGTGGATATGTAGATATACATGCATGTGTATGGAAAGACCAGTCAGTGACTGTTGTTCCTCAGGTTCAGTCCTACTTGGTGGTCTCTGGGGTCTTGTTTTGTTGCTTTAGTTTGAGAAAGGGCCTCTCGCTGGCACCTAGAGCTTTCAGATAATGTGTGTGGGGCTGGTCGGCAAGCTCAGGCAAACATCTCCCTAGGCCTTTCCAGTGTGTGGATTGTAAGCATGGGTCATCATGGCTTTTTATAGGTGGTTGAACTCAGGTTGTCATGCTTGTGAATTAAGCACTTCACCAACTGAGCTGTCTCCTCCAGTACCATGTTTGATCTTTCTAAATCATTTTATGAAGTAAGAAAATGCTTTTGTAGCAGTGTCATGGAGGAAAAAAGTGGGTAGAATTAATCTAAAATGTATTAGTGGTATTAGTGATGTGTTCCCCCAAAGCAGCTTTATTTAGGTAGCTCTTGTTCACATGTTTTCCTGTCATCTGGAAAAGGCATGTATGGCCTTTCCTTGCCCTCTGCTTGCCAAAGGCCACTACACGTATTTTCTATTTTGCCATATTGAAATAACAGTAGCATTCAAATGAGAGCACATTGTAGAAGGTACAGATAAAAGACTAAGGAAGTCAAGAGATACAGGGCCATCACTAAGTCCTCTTACAACATAGGATGAGCGATTCACAACTTTCCCATAATAGCATCTATTTTCCAGTTTTAAATTACAAAACACAAAACGTATCTGTTACCATTTCGAGAATATGTTTCTGTTGAATGCATGCCTAAATGATAAGGCAAAATTGTGAATTTAACTACTTATCATTATTATTAAATTCTGGGAGACATTGGGATTTGTGTATTGTCTGGCTTGATGAAAGTCTGTCAGTGGAAAAATATAGTACTTGGATTTAAAAATGAGGATATCACCCTGTCTCTATCATATGAATAAAACGTGATCATTAATAATTTTAAAAGGAGAATCTCACCGTAGAGTTGCCTGTGTTAAGTAACATTTAGAAATTTCTTTGTGAACTCTGAAGTGAAAAGGACACTAGGAGAAGCAAGTGCTCCTGTAATGTTTGATGTGGACCAAGGAGCTGTTCCAAACATCTACCTGTATACCTCCTCAGTCTTCCTGCAATCCCACTCAATATTATGAGGTCAGTTGGTCACACTTTATAGCTGGGGAACAGGGAAGATAAATGGCTTGTCCACAGTCACAGGGAAGGAGACTGTTATATTTTAGTTATTCAAAGTTTATTCTACTCCATGTCATCTACCAGCAGTTAAAATGGACACATCGCTAAGCAATACTGAAATGCAGTTCATATTTGAATTAAATTCTATTTAATGGTGACTATGATGAATATAATAGTTAATAAATTAATTTTTGATTAGCAGTATTTCTGCAGATTCCATAATTTGCAATGTACTTGATATTCATTGAGCTTGCTGCCACAGGTAAACCATCCTTTAGAATTCTAGAGGAAATGAACTCTGAAGACAGGGATCCATCTATCAAACTGTTATTCTATCAATTAGGGTGTTGTAGAACAGATTCCAGACATCATCACACTAGAGAGATGACATATATGCTCTAATTCCATGTTAAGCTTCTGCCTTTGCTTGTGATTACCATTCTGAATCCCTGTTCGATCTGAATTCTAACCTTAGCTTTGGCTGAGAATACAATACAACTCTTAGCTTTCTTTTGGAGACAACATTCTAAGTTTCTGTGAGTTTCCCTCCTCTTTAAGCCATCTTTCAGAATAACAAATGGAGATGCAGCTTTTTCCCAGTTCAAATGTGATCACATGATATGACCTAAGCCTTGGTAAATTTAAATCCTGTACAAGACTAGCAAAGATAGTTGTAGCTTATGAAAATGGGGACACTAGATTTATAAGGTTGTTGAACCCATTGTTAGAGCAGAGTGGGTTTTTTTGTTCCTCTTTACCCTAATCCTCTAATTTTTCAACTGAGTGTATGAACTATTATATTTTCTTTACTGATGACATCTATTTTGTAGCCCCACTAGTGAGAGACACTAGGACCACTAGTGCCCAAACAATATGCCCATTAAACAATTCGGTCCTATTTATACCCCATATAAGACAGCTAGAGCAAACAACTTTTTCCTCTAGTTGTTCCATACTTTCCATGACATGACAGCCACAAAGTGACAACTCTATCAACCGAACTACATCTTCTTTGAACTATAACATTATGAGTCACCTTGAATAAACACTGTGGGCTTATTAAGGCACAAACTACCAGATGCTAACAATCTCTGAGCCTGGTCTGTTTGTCCTTGAGTTACATAGTCCCTTAGTCCCATTCATTTCAATGTCATCACCAATCTGCCCTTCTGTGAGTAGACATCAGATGAACCTCCACTTACCTGTGGGTGTCATGTGGAGCATGTGAGCACAGTCAAGGCAGAAATGTACAGTTGGCTCCATTAATCAACCAATGAGACACTCCTGTCTGTGTGTTTGACCATGCAAAAAGATTTGAATATGAGACACAAGCTTGTAAGAAATATTAGAGAGATATCCAATAACATGTTGGCTTTTTTTGATAAATTGGCCAAATCTAATTTTAAAATGATGTAAGTAGCCTCTTAATTGGCCCTTAAATTATTAACACTCAAGAAGAGTCCATGGAAGCTTATAATTAAGTATCTCTTTCTGGTACATAGTAAGTGATCAATAATTGCAGATAACATTACTGTATTGATTTGTAAGTACACTGTTGATTTCCCTGATCTTATGTGGAAACTGTAGACATTGCAGTTGATGCTGCAGTGGTAGTGTACCCCATCATTCATGGGGTAGAACTTTGAATGAGCTCTACACAGGGAGGTAGCTGAGTAACATCTGAAGAAATTACTGCCATTCTGATGTAGGGAACTCCTATTCCCTACTTCATGCACAAGTGACTGAAGCGGCTGGATGCACAGGTACAGTATTCTCTCTTGTAGCTGTCTTCTTTCTACACCCCGGTTCCTAGGTAGACTTAGCTCAAATTTGAAAAGTGTTTTTTTTTTGAGAAAAATACTAAAAGTGTGAAACCCTTATAAATAAAACACCAGTAAAAAGCACATCAGATTCACTATGGATTAAGCTGAATTTTTGTTTACACGAAAGACATTATTTCGATACATAAAATGTTTTTGTTTGTTTGTTTAACTAAAGCATTCTGCTTTCTGGTTACCCTGTTTACAAATGAATCATTTTGTCTCAACAGAGTGTTGATGGAAACTTCAAATCCTTTTCCTCTCCACATGATCTATTTTTAATAAAGTCACTGAAGAGCAGCTCTGCACCAAGAATCACATAAAGATCAGCGACAGGAGTGTCCTATTTATTTCCCTTCCTTCAGTGTCTGAAAGGGAATGATGTTTTGTGAAGACAGGACTTAGATTCTGGCATTTTTAACACAATGAAAAAAATATAGGTACGGGATTCCCTTGCTATGTATAGGTGATTTTCATTCACCATTGAGTAATAACAATTTGCTTCCGTAAATCCTTTACTATAGGAAACATTTGAGTGTAAAGGAAAAGCATCAACTATCCAATATACCATAATGCTGTTTCAGCACCATACTGACTGCTCCATTATGCTAAAGAGTTGAAGCTACAGAAGACCACACCACTATTTACTGCCAACTCAAAAGAATGAAGAAATTAGTTCCTAAACAGGAAGATGGTCACCTTGTTACCTACAAAATTAAGGATAATGGAATAAAAGATACAATGTAAGTTTGCTTCACTTTCTGTACTTTCTGTTTGCAGAGACTTGTTCAAACTTTGCCTCAATTGAAAGAGAGATAAACCCTTTTCTGCCCATGGGTAATTCCTTTACTAGTACAGAAGATAGTTCATTGCAACGAATTAGAAGTAATTCTACTGTGGCTATATTTTTATCTTCAAGTTGGGGCAAAGGAACCATCACAGTAAATGTGATCAATTATGGCAGAATGATGCCAGAATATATTAATAGTCTGAAAGACTATCTTCAAGCCAAGATGCTACTCAGATGGAATATGAAAAATCCATTAAAATGTCAAAAAGCATATATCCTAGAGGCAATATTTACAAGCATAGGAGACTGCTAAACAGGCAGTCACATAAGGACTAGGCCTGATCCCTCCTGCAAAAAGATACAACATAATTTGACTTCAATTTTGGAAACAAAATTATTGATATCTTAGCAATTGTGCGAATTATTCAGCAAGTAAAGGGAATGGAAAATAATGGAGGACATGGTGATGCAGAGAATACTGAATAATTCAGAGAGTTAAATGTTACCAAGGAAAAGGGCATTATAGTTATGAATATGGAGATTTTCTTTGAAAGTTGTCCTTTATGATAGAGTAAACTTTTAAAAATATTTCGTGTGACTTTGATCCATCTGCTTGGAGCACCAGATACCTGACAAATACTGCGTTATAACTATGTCAGGATGATATTTGTTTTACAATCAAAATTATTTTCTTCCCAAGGAGGACAAGAAATGGGGGGTGTCATGACAAAATGATCTTGAAGCATGGCCATTCATAAATAATTGTCTGTATTCATTATTTATCATTGGGCATCTTCAAGCCAAGATTAGAGCATGCTGAGACACCACTGTCGTAGAATACATCATCCTATCCTTTTTCTTTGCTTTTTCAGTTTAGTTTTAAATTTGGACAACCAAAACATGGAAAAGACTCATAGCAAAACAAAAGTATCCTGTAATATAGTCACGGCTTTTCTAAATAAATGCCCAAGTGAAAGCCCTACATATATGTAGAAGCGAATGATTATTAATCTGAAATTGAACATACTGTGCAATATTCAAAAATTCAATATTACACAGTAGTCTGAAGAAGAATTTTGGCATCTGTCACTTTACAACCTGGAATTATGTTGGCTTTGAGCTAGAAAAATAAAAAGGAAGATGAATAGAGTAGCAAAGATAAAATAGGTAAGTAGATGCAAATGATGTCTATGATGCTTGGGTTTTGTTTCATGTTCATTCATGGTTGAGGGACGAATAGAGGATTCAAATGGGGGAGGAAGAGAATGTGGTGAATGGGCCAAAAATAAGCCTGTGTGACGTGATCCATGGAATGTTCAGAAAAGAAGCAACCATACAAAAACAATAGTAAAACTCTGGTGAAAAGGTTAGGACTTTTTTTTTTTCTGTTAACACCATGGTCAAGTCTCTTACATGCAAGTTGTTCATTCAAATATTATTCGTTCTAACTTCCTGTAACCTTGATTGGATAACAAACTTATAAATTAGCCTCCCAGACACTGGAGCCATAGTTTGAGGCCTCAAGATGAACTACGAAATACCCTTACCTTTCTGATTCTACCTTTCCATGAATACATGTCAGGGAATTTGTATGGACTTTGGGGAAACTATACCTAGGATCCATGAAAATCTCCTGTTGAAGTTTCCTGGGAGTAAATTTATTTGGCACTAACATAGAATAGATATGCAGTTTACTGTGAATTATATTTTAGTCATATTTATGATACTGTTATTAGACAGTCTGGCCAAAGCAACTCATAGCAGAAAGTCTTCTGCTTCTGTTGACAGGTTACAATTTCAAGTCAATCGCTGAGTGGAGGTCAAGGCAGGAACTTAGAAATCTTGTCCCAAAATAGTTTTAAAAGCTTTGAGGGTTCTGGAAGAACTACTGATCCTCAGTCAACAATGGAAGCCCAAAGAAGTTGGTGTCAATATTGCTGAGGAATACCTCAACAAGATAGATGAACTTGCCATAAATGATCAAAACAAAACAAAAAATCAGTTTCCCTCATACATGACCTTTTTCTCTGGGCTGCCAACAGGAGTACCACATAGGCTAAGGTTGAGTCTCCCCACTTCAAGAACTATGATTAAGAAAGTGCCTCACAGGAGTGTCCAGTCACTCAGGTTTCAACAGATTCCAGATCCAGTCAAGATGACAACCCTGCTTAGCCATGATAGATAGACTAATGTTATTTTCTTAGTAATAGGCTTAGTGATCATGAAAGTGGATCTGAACCTTTCCTGATTTCTATAAACACCCAAAATATTTCTAAAAATCATTTTCTCCCTCATTTGTCATTTTTGATTACTTATCTCACATCATGCAGCTTAAGGATTCCTACTAAATAACCTAGATACTAGACACTCTGCACCCCTCATCCCAAGCCAAATAAACCTCCATTCTTTACAAATGACTCAGTCTCCAGGAAATCTTTAAAACAAGCAAAAGATGGACTGAATCAAGACTCTATTGGACTTAGGGAGCTATTTCAAATGCAGTGTCTAAAAGATTAATTTCAAAAGAAAAAGATTACCACTTAATCATTGTGCTTTTCAATAACACCAACAATCTGGATTTTGAATGTTTTATTTTTGATATTTGTATTCTAGTCTTTGAGACTTCTTGGGAAATTGATCTACGGATTGTAGCCATCAGAATATTCCATGAATTAATTTCCATAGTTTGTTGAAATTATCTTTTTTTCTGCCTACCTTATTTATAGTTTTCAGTAAACTGTGCAATTAATTAAATCATCTGGCTGATTCTAGCTGTAGCACTATGGTCATAAGAGTGAAAGAGATTAAAGGAAGACTTACTTCTAGGAATATTAAAGCAAGGCAATTTCACCTGGAACAAACATGGTAAGACTGGCTAAAGAACACTCTGTGAGTTTGGTGTCCTCTTAATCCCCCCTCCCTATTTTGGCTATATGATTGATTGCACACTTTTCCAGTCAGCATGTTGTTACTGAACGTAACAAAGATTCATGTTCAATCTAAGTGGAACTGCAGCAGTTCACAACATCAGACAGGTTGTCCTATTCTTGGTTATGTCAATCATGCCATTGTAACAAATGTACTTTTGACAGTGACGTAATAAGACCCAGATTCTCTTATGCTTCTGTGAGCCAGAAATTAAAAACTTCACAAACACTGTCTTTTGTAATGAAGCGCTCCAGTAAACCACATCAACTGGCCTTGACATTCCTGTAGTCCTCAATTCTTCAAATTTGTTTTTTGGAAGTATAAGTTTAGATTTATATAAATTGGGAAAAGTTCGAGGGGGTGTAATTCTGAAGTTGAATAACAAGGAGTGTGATACCATACAAGTGCTGCTCTGGAAAATATTATCTTAACCAGTTTGATGATAACTGGAAACTTTATAAATTGAAAGTTTAGTTTTTTGTGATTATGTTAGCTGTAAAGTCCAGAAAGTATGACAGCACCTCCTGACAAGGATACTATAGCTGTGTTAAGACATGGCAGTGAAGCAGACAAGGAACCAGCCACATGCAAAACTAGAACATGTAAAAGGGTTTCATTCATTACCTCCCCACAACATGTTTATATAGAAAACAATAACTCCATCATTGCAGAAGTCTCTGCTTTACATTGGTAACTACTTCTTTGTGGTTTGATTAATTCTGTAAGAATTTTATAAAATGTGTTTTCGTCATATTAACCCTTCCCAGACCTAGCTACTCTTCTTGTAAAAGCCCAACTTCATGTCATTTTACTTGTTTGTTTTTGTTTTAAACATTGAAGTACCATTTGAGCAGCCCACATTCATGCAGACTCAAATGACAGGGAAAGGCTTTCCTGATATGGACTCCCTGTGTAAATCTTATATATTTTGCAAACTTTGTATATTTTGTGTGCTTTGTATACTTTGTACACTCTGTAAACCCTCAAGGCAGGAAGGTGACCAGGTCCTGGGCTGAAAAGCTCCAATAGCCAGGCCCCTCTTTTCCCCTCTAACTGTTATAATGGATTTCCTAGCCTCTGTAATTATCACAAAGGTCATCTCCAGCCTCTCAATAGGTCTCTTCCTAGATTATGCTAATCATAGGTGAAAAAGTCTGAACAAGATCCCACCAATTCCTAAGCATGAAAACCTAGCAATCCCTGAACAGGAAAACCCACCAAGTCCTGAGCTCCTCCATGCTCCGGACCTGAAATTTCGCCAATTCTCACCCTGAAAACCTCTGCCCTAAAAGCTCCAAACTTCCCACCCCGTCCTGGCCCCCTCCATCCCCATAAACCCTATATAAAGGCTTTGTCTGCTCAGTTCCCTGCTGTCGTCTGGGAACAGAGATAGCCATCCCTGAATTTGACCCGCCACATCCTGAGCCTTCCTAATAAATCTCTTTTATTTGATTTGCTGCCTGGTGTGACTCATCAGAAGAAGCCAAGAAACCATGAAGAAAAGAAGGGAAGAAGTGAAGTGGCACAGGCTGAAGCTCATGAGGTCTTCAGGCCAGCTGGAGATTACCTCCCCTGGGAGCTGCAATTCCTCTGCTGATAAGGCTTCCTCTCAGAGCTGTTGGGTTTCTGGGCTCTAATGTCTGGGGATGCTCTCTTCGCTTCGGATACTGCTGTACCTCAGAGCTATGCATTTTCTGGACCCTGTATCTCAGAAAGTCCTTCCATTGGAATACCTTCCCATCTCAAAGCTGTGCAGTTCTTGGGCACCGGCATCTCAGAATACCTTTCCATTGGGATAACTTGCTGCCTCAAATCTGTGTGTTTCCTAAGTTTCTGAGTCCCAGGAAACCTTTCCATCCAAGCACGTAGGCCAACACACACTCCTGGATACATAGCCATCAACTGGAAAATGGTCAGCCTACTATGAACCCCACTACCAAGGAAACCTGACTCTTTCTTTACCAGCAGCTACCAGGTTCTAATAGCTCTTCAGCTAGGATGGACCTCCACGTCTATTTTTCTCTTCATGCTGGGGTTTTGACTGGCTTGAGCATGCAAGGGACTTGTGCATGTTGTCTCAGCTCTTATGAATAGCTGTTATATCCCCAAAGCACTGTTTCCTACTACATCTGGTTTTTACAAGATTTCTACCCAATCTTCTGCCGTGAGAGTAGAGATGTAGCATTAGGACTGAAATTCCATACTTGATTCCTCACAATAGTACCTTGTCTAGTGTGGGTCTCTGTGCTAGCTGTCATCAGCATCTAACACATAAAGAAGTGCTTTGTCCCTGGGAGCATCAATGGGAGGAGAGGCCCTTGGTTCTGTGAAGGCTTGATGCCCCAGTGTAGGGGAATGTCAGGGCAGGGAGGAGGGAGAGGGTGGGTAGATGAAATGTAAAACCTACTTTATGTTTGGATACCAGAATTTTCAGAAACAAATGGTTTCCACTTCTGGAAAAAAATATTTCTCATATTCTGATACCATATTCCAAACAAAAGCAAATTCTATTTAGAATAAAATAGTCTATATTTTGATACATGTAGATTTTCTAAGTTTGACATATTAAAAGCATTTTGGTAAATAACTTAAATATTAAAACATAGGCTTCAAATAATAATGCTTTGAGCAATATTTTTAGTACTTAATATGACAGATAACATCTCAACAACAAAAATTCTCAAAACAATAAAGGAAAACAAAGAACTACAAAGTAAAATATGTAATTTCTTTCCATTTAAGTGATGTCAGGTTCAAATGTATTTAAAACATATTCACTGGTAGGATCTAGGAAAGCATGTTGAAAACCCATACAAAGAGTAAGTTATTACTGATTTTTCCTGGATATTGGTTTTTATTCAATAAGCCATAAGCCATTGAGGGTTTTTAGTGAGCACCATATCTAGAGTAGATAGTAGCAGTTTGTCAGGTACCAAATATGAAGATGGTTTAAGGTGGCACACTCATCTTTACATATCTCATATAACAGTTTCTTAAAGATTACCTGGGACCTGTCAGAATGTGTACTCTTGTGCTGTTAAGATTGAGAAAATTGCTACAAAAATGCAAATTTGGTGATATTAATAGATTTTTCTCTCTAAACAGCATAGGTATCATTCAGAGAACTAACAAACATTTGTGGTAAATCAAATAGAGAAGGGCTTATCCTTTGCAGTATGGTCTTCTAACAAGTTTTTAAAATTACAGCTTAACCATAATTAAAACATGATCACAATGAACTTTTTCCCAATAAGAAGGGAACTTTAGAAGGCACATGACATTAAGTGGCAAAGATATGAGTTAGAAATAGCTTATATTTTTATTTTGGAGATGAAAAAAATTGCTTTCTGTCTGCTACAGAGAGAAGCATATTTAATGAAGGGTGAGAGCTACACTTAATCTGTAGATGTAGAGATAATTATTTAAATTGTTGCAAGGAATTAAATTGATCTAGTAAAGTGGCAAAACTAATCTCTTCTCAAAATACATGAGATCACTAGACACACTATGTTTCTAGTACCAGGAATCATTTTCCTCTTAAGTCCAATTAGAGAACTCTTGGTTATCTCCAAGGTATGAGTGCCACTATTGCACTTTTAGGGAGTTCTTGCTATGCTGCTTATGTTGTGATTTGTAGGCATCACAGCTGGGTATGATTATTGATTGTTTCTTTCTTTGAATGCTGCATGGCAATTTAAATATTATGAAAGCTGGTTCACAAAATGAAGGCATGAGCACCAGATATAGCTCTAATATTCTAGTTCCTGTGCACGGTACCCTCCTCTAGACATGGGGAATTATTAATTCAGAAAGAGTGGAAGTGAGTGAATGGCTATGGGAGGAAGCGGGTGCCATTTGATCATATAATTACCAAGAACAGATCACGAGAAAATATGATAGTCACTTCAAGAAGATAGGAATACTTGCAAAGTCCCCTCAGCAGGAATGTGATGTAAGATTAATATGCTATATCCAGTGTGATGTTGGCAACATCAATCAAAGATCTGAGGTAAGTCATGCAGAATTGTCTATGTTGGGAGCTTTTGGAGCAGACTCAGAAATTTGGATGTGCTTGGAAGCCATCCAAGGATTTGGACTTGGAAATTACCTGACCTAATCCACATTTGCACTTCCCCTATCTGTTATAGTTTATAAAATAAACTATAGGGTTCGGGAGTACAAGCAGGAAGGTGAATTTGCAAACTGTTCCACTGAATGATGTTGAAGCTTATTTTCCTTAGGATTCATTGATAGTTTTATTGTTAGTTGTAAGTTACTTAATGAAAGATGTTGAAAAAATTAATTTGTTTCTTACTTTCACACTCCAGAATTGCCAAACACAGTAAATGAATACATATTCGATGGATATTTAATGAAAGAAAAAGAAGAGTGATGAAGGGAGAGAGAAAGGCAATGGGGAGGTGAGAGAAGAGTGGGAGTTTTAGTCGTGTTGCATCTCTGTAAATACCTGATATAGAAAGGTCAAAAGAAGAAGGATTTATTTTACCTCATGATCTCAAGTTTTATGATCAGCTGGCTCTGTTGACTTTAGTTTATGTTGAGGCAAAACATCATGACCAGCAAAAGGACATAGCAGACAAAAGGTGCTCACTTTCTAATGGCCTTGTAACAAAAAGAAATAGAAAAGGTCCAGGAACAAGATTTAGCATTTAAAGATACATCCAATGACCTATACCCTTTCAGCATGTACCAAATCAATCATTACAATATTTATTTATTTATTTATTGTTGTTAGAATGTTGTGTGTATGTATATGTGTGTGTATGTGTGTCATGACACATACATAGTCAGTTTGTTGAGTCAGTTCTCTCCTTTCACCTTTACAGGGGGTGCAGCGACCAAACAGAAATCACCTGATTTATATAACAAATGCATTTAGCTGCTGACCCCTCTCATTATCCCTGGATAGAAATTTTAATAAAGTTATTGTCTTTGTGGATCCAATTACTTCTCAACAGCCTCACAAACTGGGAACAAAATCTTAAAATAAGAATCTTTTGGGAACAAATTAATATTCAAACCTTAACAAAAGAATTAATGAATAAATAAATAATGATAATTAATTTTAAAATCTAGTACATAAGAAACTTAGATAAAGAAACTATTTCTTCCTAAATGATTAGGTATGAGAGAGAAAGACAAGGCTCTGGTCTTTGTCTTTCCAGAGAGAGGAGCATATGGGTTTCTCTTCTAAAAAAAAAAAAAAAAACTAAAAATGTTGACCACACCTACGCATCAATAGTAAGGACCAGGCAGCCATAATCAAGCTTCCTTCTGCAGGCTGACCAATAGGCATTGAATGTTGGTGGACTCAGAGAAATTGTGTTTGTGAAAAGTGGACATTGACTTTAAATGAGAGGAAAGTAATTATCTCTGCCTTCTGACTTAGTGGGTGGTGATGAGCTCTCAAAGAAAGTCAGGATCACTGAACAGATATTTATTATCCAGGAGAGCCAAATGGAATTAGCCTCTCATCTGAAATCTGTTTTATTTGCAAAGAAACATTTCGTGCTCACAGATGTACTCAGCTTTGGCACGCAAATGAGAGCATGTTGAATTTGAATCAATTGCTTCAAACCTTATGTTTTCTGTTAACTGTTAGTCAACAACCCATCTGCTAATTTTGGCAAAATAGCAATAAATAATGCATTTTAATCTTAAATAAAATGACTAATCATGCAGGAGGCCATCACAACAAGACTAGGACTTTTTAAACAACCTTAATTCAAACTCTACCAGGAGACAGCTAACATTTGAATAATACACTTCATCCCTAAATAATTTAGATGTGAAAGCTCACTGAAATTAGGGAAATATAAGTATGTCTGAGTCACTTGACTATACTATAAAAAGAAAAAGAACAGAAATATGTAATTCTCCTAATGCAAAAATATAACAAATTAACAAAATAAACAACAACACTGACAGAAGCAATTGGTGAACAATTCCATGTGGCGTGAAGTCTTTCATACTGAGAAACTCCATACAGAAAAGTTGCCTTGAGTGATTACATCCGTGTCATTTCTAAGACGAAAATCCACATACCCAGCCCATCTTCCCTCTCACTCCACTATCTACCACTTTGAGACAGCAGGGGACTGACCTGCATATGGAACTTTCCATCCCCAAGTTTCCTCTTCCTGCCCTGAAAAATCTCCAAGTTCTCTGAGCTCCTAGCATCTGGAGATGTCTATCTTCTACTTTTTATTTGACTGTCAAGTTCATCAAACCTGATCTCACAAAAAAAGTATAAAACAATCACAGCCAGGGAGAGATGCCTGGGACAAATACAAAAATCATCCGTTCTGAATGCCCTTCCACGTGGATGGGCTCCTTCCCTCTGGTGTTATTTGAACTGTGTCCATGTAATATGTTTTAATTCCAGGGAATCTATTGGGAAACAGAATGTATTGTTTGTGTCATTCTCTCTATCACCTAGATTCCTGCAAAGTGTTCCTAACCATCCCCTGTTGTATCACACACTCTTTGAGCATCTGCTCAGAAATTAAACTGATTGATATGTAAGTCCAACTTGCATTCTTGCTCTCCTCAATTCCTGTCATTTATTTCACATTAACATAAAAGACAAAGGTAAAAGGTCAAAGGGCTGGTACAAGCTATGTCCCATCACCTGTTACCTTCCTGTCCCCATTGATCATGAATGTTTCTTGTATTCATTCTATGCACCCTTTTTCTATTTCAAAAACTGATGCACGTTGGATCATGCCTCAGGACCTCTTAACTGGAACTTTAGTTAATCTGTTTTGAATCATCCCTGTCTAAATATTTTTATTTATACCTAATAACTGAAGGGAGATAAATTTGAGACTTTAGCCATTTATAGTATTTTGAAAATCTGTGATCATTTTGCATAAGTCATAGCAGGAAATTAGCCATATAATAAGAACATAGAAAACAAAATGTAATATCTGTAGGAATAAACATTATATATGAGAATTCTAAACAAGGAATTCCATTGTAATTTATTATACATTTTAAATTTGCTGTGACTTATATGAATACTAGAGACAAAATGATACTCACAGAGACTGAGCACTAATTTTTACTTTTCATCTTTACTTTTTCTATGTGTTATAATACAGGCTCTTACTCTAAGAGTGTCTCTGACTTCTTTATCTTCATGAAAATTGGCGAATTAGCTGACTCTTTGTATGCTTTTTTCATAATAGTGCCATAATTCCTTTAATAAGACTTAGGTACCATGGTAGCACTAGCAAAAATATGCTTCAACAGTGTAAGAGAGTTTAGAATATTGGATATTTTACAAAAAGCTTAAGACACTGGATAAATAATTCTTGGTATAGTATGGCACAGGAACCATGAATCTTAGCATCCACAGTTCATAACCCTTCCATTGTAATTGAATCATTAAAATAAATAAGTATCTAAGTTCACACTTCATGTACCTCCAATCATGCACCGTTGATTTGTTGTTTATAGCATATCATCATTAACATCATCATCAACAACAACATTTTGAGGTAGGTTTTATCTGTGTAACTTGGGGTGGCCTTGAACTTGCAATTATCCTGTCTTAGACTCACAAGTATTGTGATTACAAACCATCTGGCTTCATGTCACCATAGTGAAAGTGTATTAAGTCCAAATTTGATGTTGAGCTTACGTTAATCAAATATTACTAGAGGACCAATGTCATAAAGAGAACTATTGTCCAATCTTTGCAAAATGTTCTGTGATAATATTCTCAAAGAAAAGAAGCTAGCAAGAAAACTTCAAAATATCTACTAGACCCCAGTCCCAGGAAGTTTCAACTGAAGTATTTGACATTATGAACAGTTCTGACCCTAATCAGATGACACAGCTTTTATTTTTTAATAATTATTATTAAGGTTAAACATCCTACCTAACTAAATAATATTGACCACTATCATGATAACTGATCTTATATAACTCTCACCATATTATCTGTTTAATTACCATAGACCAAAATGACTTTTACAACATAATTTTAAAACTCATGACTTATGTATGTTTCATCAATTTTCTCACACAATCAAGAGCCCTTGTTAAACATTAAATAACCTAGAAGCCTCTTCTAACACATCTGATACTCTTAGACCAAACAAGATAAACATTCCTACACATACAGAAGTGTAGCTGTAGACCTCAAGAACAAGGCCAAACTGGGGATAAACATTCCTACACATACAGAAGTGTAGCTGTAGACCTCAAGAACAAGGCCAAACTGGGTTATATCACCATGAAGAAAAAAAGAAGAAATGAAGAAAGTTGAAGAGAAGAAAATGAGAGAAAAAGACAAAGGAAAAATGTATTTGGTAAAGATGCATAATGTAATCAAAATTACATAATATTTATCAAAATGTTGGATAGCATGGTAACCACATCATGAACATTATTTCATTTAGTGCTATAAACACTGTGAAGTAGGTATTATGCTCAAGTTACGGATCAACTAGCTATCAGGAAGTCTGAACATTTATGCCAAACTTACCCTCATGAATAGCAACCCAAAAATTAAATTATTACTATTATACTATAACAGTTAAGTACTATGAAATGCATTTGAAGAATAAAACTAAAAGCAAATATCTCCTAGTATTACTTGACTGGAAAAAAAATGGGGAAAGGGATATCTGAGAAATTACCTAGGTTGTGAGAAAGATGATTAGTGAGGAATGGTTAGGTCTCTATGTGCACAAAGGTAAGCAGAAAGAAAGTCCAAAGTGATATGAAAGACCAGAGCACTAATGTCCTGTATGCAAAATTAAAATTCTACACAGTCTTTTATAAGCATCATTTGTCAATAAAACAAGGCGATAGTCAATGAGATGAGGCAGTAAATAGGAGGTGGGACACTGGCAAAAAGAGAGGATTCTGGGAAATAGAAGAGGTATAAGTGAAAGATTCAAGCGAGATGCAGAGGGAATCACTGAAGAAGATGCTAAGGAAAAAGCAGGCTGGGACTGAAGGATTGTAACTAACCAAGTGGTAGACATAGTATAGTTTGAATGGGTTAAGTAGCTTACAGGCTAGTCAGGGAATGAGCCAAAGTTATGGCCTAAGCTATTAATAATAAATAATTAGTCTTAGTGTCATTGCTGTTAGAAACTATGTGGCCAAAAGGAAAAACATTTTATTTTACAGACATCTCCAACAGACATGCTTATGGATCTGGATATGAAGTTTCTTTCAAAAAGACTCATGTGTAGACAGTTTTCTCCACAGTATTTAGAGGTGATTAGATCAAGTCACTTACTAACTTTATCAGTGGATTAAATGATAGCTAAAAGGTCTATGAGGAGGTGAAGCCTAGCAGAAGAAAATATGTTTCTGAGGGTATACATTGACAGGTACATCTTATCATTGGCCCTTTCTGTCCCTGACTCTGTCTCTCTCTTTATATACTGACCACTATTAAGCAAGCAGGTCTGTTCCAGTAAGCCATCTCTGCCATGGTGCACAGTGATGGGGCCAACTGACAAGACCTATACTTCTGAAACTGTGGGCTAAAATAAATCTGTCCTCTTTTATGTTGATTTTCTTAGGCATTTTGGCACCAGTTGCCTTGGATACCCTAAGATTTTAGAGATACCAGAGCATGGGATACCTACAGAGGGATGCTGCTAACAGAGGGTGTAACCAGCCCAAGAGAAAGAAGTTTGTTGAAGTCATCAAATATGAAGGGAGTTAGAGATATGAAGAGCACTTTGACAACAGACATGGAAATACAGAGTTTGGAATTTGCACATCTAGTTTTCTGTCCTGTTTTGGTCCAGTGTATCCTCACTATGACATTTTGGAATGAAAATGTATATCCTGTGATGTTGGTGGTATGTAATCTGCTTTTTTATTTTAGTTTTATAGTGTATTAGAGTTAAAAAACTGCATGAATCTCAGAAGAGACATTGAACCTTGAACTTCTAAACATTGTTGACACTGCTATAGACTATGAGGGCGTTTGAAGTTGGAGTAAATGTAATTTAAGTTATGCTATGGCTAGGTATGGCCCCATAGACTCGCATATTTGAACAAGCCTGTAGGGGCTAGAGAGTGGAATTTGGTAATTTGAATACACTTGGCCCATGGGAAGTAGCACTATTAGGAGGTGTGGTGTTACTGGAGAAATTGTAAATTTGTTAGAGGAAGTATGTCACAATACAGGTTGATTTTGAGGTCTTCTAGTGCTCAATTTCTACCCAGCGCAAAAGAGAGCCTTCATGGCTGTCAGCAGAAGATAGTCTTCTTCTGGTTGTCTTCTGATCAAGATGTAAAACTCTTAGCTCTCCAGCCCCAAGTCTACCTGATGCTGCCATGCTTCCCACCATAATAAATGAACTAAACCTCTGAAACTGTAAGCCAGTACCAATTAAATGTTACCCTTTATAAGAAAGAAGAGAAAGATGAGGAGAAGGAGGAGAAGGAAAAGGAGGAGGAGGAGGAGGAGGAGGAGGAGGAGGAGGAGGAGGAGGAGGAGGAGAAGGAGAAGTTTCCTCTCCCAAAGAAGAAGTAATAAGAAATACTGTGTATGTTTTTCATTGTTTCCATACCCCTACTTAGAAAAGTTATGCAAATAAAAGCTCCACAGAATGTCCAATCATGGTACTTTTAGACCATATACCCTTGAGACCCACAGTTTTGCTGAATCTCCAGTTTTAGGTTTTTGACACTGGTGACTGCCAGAGAGAGATAATGCTTCATGTTTGCCATGTCTAAAATATATGAATTGGGGAGAAAGGGAACACACTAGTTAAAACAAAAGAATTAAAATAAAAAATGGTAAATATTTCTTCAATATTAACATAGAAATTTACTAAAGAGTACCATAGTAAAAAAGGTTATTGATTTTACAAGTTATTATATTTATTAAATTATATGAATATATGTATTTTATTCTGTAAGCATGAATACAGGAGAATGGAGAGTCCAGAAGAAGGTTTTGGATGCCCTGGAGTTGGACTTGCTCTAAGTTGGGAGCTTCCTGATGTTGATCCCCCATAAGAGTGGTACATGCTCATAACCTCTGAGCTATCTTTCTAAACCCTTAAGGAGGTGTTAATTTCCCAAGGGATATACATTCTTTTGTGAAGTTCCATTTAATTTGTAAATGAAATCAATAGAAAAATTACAGAAAGCTATTTTCAAGAGGAATATTTGAATCTTGAATTTTTCAAACCCAAATTTTTGAATCTCTAAAGACCAAGGGTCTATGTTCATTTCTAAATTTCTTCTACTGATATTTTCCCCAAGTAACACTACCAAAAGTTAAATGTTTCTTAACTTCTGGGGGAAATTTTAGCCTTACTCAGCAGTTTAAATTTAAGGTATTTTTCTTTTCACTTTACCATTACTTCTACCTGACAAGCTTCAAGCAGAATTTAAGCCAGGAATCATAAACCTATATGTTACAGTAATAGAACAGAAATAAGCTTTCTATAGAATCTTTAATTGAAATTTACTGCTCAGTAGTGCACTCTTCCATTTCAGTCATTTAAATAGAAGTTCAACATTCTTTTCCTAACAGAAGACTAAAGAAAACAGGAGAAATCTCCAATAAAGAAAATCAAGGCAACGTGTAACTCTAAATAAATGTAAACTAAACATCAGTAGTAAGTCACTTAAAAATCAACCTTTCTGAAAAAGGCATATGAAAAACTATTACTGCAGGAGCTTTCTAAAAATAAATAAACATACATACAACACACACACACACACACACACACACACACACACTTAAATGTTTCTGCTGAGATGGAAGGGTATCCAGGGACTTAGAAGCCCAGGAACCACACAGGTTTGAGGTGGGACAGTGTCTTAAGGGAAGGGCGTCCTGAGACACAACGGCCCAGAAACTACACATCTCTGAGGAAGCCTTTTCATCAGAGGCACTGCAGCTGTCTGGAGAGTCTATCCCCAGCTAAGCTAAAAAGCTTAGGAGCCTCAGTCCTTTTCCTTCTTTGCTTTTTTCTTCCCAGCTTCTTTCAACAAGGGAATAACTTCATGCAGCAAATCTCATAAAGGAGATTTATTGAAGGGAAGAATCCAGAAGGAGGAAAGACGAATCCGAGGATGGCTATCCTCTGTTCCCAGGAGTGGACATCAGAGAATGGAACAAAGGGACAGCAGTATTTATATAGAATTCTGAGGAGGCAGGGCTCCTCAGGGCAGAAATTTCCAGAGTGATGATTGGTAGGATTTCAAGTCCTGAGCTTGGGGGTCTCAGAGATTGATGGGTTATTTTACTCAGGGATTGGTGGGGTTTTGAGGGAAGATTAGAGATTGGTGGATTTTACTGGTCAGGGATTTGTGGGTTTTTTTGTTTGCTTGTCCCTCCCCCCTACACTTTTCACTGCATCTGGGCCTGTGGATTAGGGTAGGATGTCCTTCCTGGCTGCAGCTGGCTTTTGCTGAGGCACCATCTCTGTGGGACTGTTGGAAAGACGGGAGAAGAGGTGCTGCCACTGTGGACAGCTCCTATAGTGGTGTTTCACCGAGTAGCTCCTGCTGAAGTGGGAAAGGAAATGCTCTACTGTGGACAGCTCCTGTGACCACTGCTGGCTGAGGAGAGTAATGATGTCACCATTTTGACAGGAGCTGACAATTTGGACAACTCATGTAGGATATTTTACTGTGGCAGCCATAGGCTGGGGCAAGAAGGAAGGGTCTGCCAGTTTGAAGGCTTTTGTGGCACCCTGGAAACACAATAATGCAGTAGGTACTGGACATCACAGGCTATAAAATAAAAGCTTACTGTCAGAAATGTGTTTCTTCTACTGCAGTTGTTGGTCAATGTTATAGGTCCTAGTATGTCTAAAATACTCTAATATATAGCCATAAATCCCAACGTGTAAAAGCACTATTAATGAGACTCAATGAGGTTAGAAAAGAAAGATGACACAGTGTTAGGTAGGTATGGATTTAGGGGGTGTATTCAGAGGAAACATGTTGGTAGATATGATCAAAGCACAATCAATGTATGTAATTTTCAAACAATTAAAAATATTTTAAGTATAAAATGTTAATAACTCCAGGAATATTTTTGTAAAGATATTTTGGAATTGTTTATAAATGATGCCATATTGTTAAAGTCTGATTTTATTCAAGTCTTCATCTTCACCTTTCAAGCAATCTGATTTAAGAATTCTACTCATGAAAATCACAAATATACTGCAAAGCATGGCAAAGCTTCTAAGAGCCGATGTAAAAAGTAGCAGTTTTAGCTCATAAAGGGCCTGAGGATTAGCGTTAGGTTTAGGGTTAGAGTTAGGATTAGCTAATATTTGATTAATATTGTCTGGCATAGCTGGGAGAGGAGATCATTGGTCCCATGAAGGCTGGATGCCCTAAGTGTGGAGGAATTCAAGGATGGGGAGATGGGAGTGGGTGAGTGAAGGCACATCCTCTTGTATGTATGCCACGTGGGGTCTTGTATGACACTGGTGATTGTCCATCATCACTACAAAGAGCAAGCTGGAGACAATAATCAAGATTATGACGGAAACCTGGGAACCAATGTCCCTACCTAAGACCCAGCTATAAGTGTGTATCAGCTCACCTGGGAACATTGATGGAAGATTTTTTTCCCAGAAAAATCCAGTTACTCTGAGCACTGTTATGTTTAATGGCCCCTGATTGGTTTCACTGAACATCAGAGGCTGGGAATCACTGGTGGGTGAGGCATGTGAGGCAAAGGTTTCTATACAATGCACTTTATTCAGCCATATTATTAACTCAATAAATATATTGTGTGCATGTCTGCATTTCTTTAGATATGTTACTGCCAAGCCTGTAACCTACTGAAAAATTCATATTTGGCCTTGCTTTCTGATTCTAAAGAAGTATAAAATTGTGTAGTTTAAACGTGAAGTTTGAGTACTGTTTCCTGCTACTTATAAGAAATTATTAATTATAACCAGAACAGCTTCCTAAAATTAATAGCAACAGCAGAATCTTTAGATTGCTCTCAGTGTCATTCTCCTGTCCTTTAGGCTATTCTCAGTTTTATCACAATGCGGACCTCTCCAGGATGGCCCCTGGGAACTTATGTATCCTCATTTCCTGCAGTAACTTTGCCCTTTGGAAATGAGAGTTTGTTCTCAGAAATAAAAACAGGAAAGTAAGAGGTAGTTAAGAGAGCACAAAGGTTCACAAATGGATGAGTTAAAATTTCTATGTGTGCAACTGCCAGCTAATCTCCAAAGCCTTTTCTTTCTTTCTTTTTTTGTTGCACATTTAGCATTTTATTAAAATGTAACTCATATATAAATATTATACACATATAGTAAGCATGCGGCTCATTGGATATCTACAAAATGAGCACACTCTTAGACTTACCACAGAGATAAAAAAAAAAAAACACTATTAACAGTGAAGTTTCTTTTTAATTTTTTATTGGATATTTTATTTACATTTCAGATGTTATCCCCTTTCCCCATTTCCCCTCCACCCAGGAACCCCCATCCCATCCCCTCTTCCTGCTTCTATGAGAATGTGCCCCCACCCATCCACTCCCACCTTCCCACCCTCAAATTTTCCCAAACTTGAGGCATCCAGGCTTCATGGGACCAAGGATCTCCTCTCCCACCTATGCCCTACAAGGCCATCCTTCCCTAAATATACACCTGGAGCCATGGGTGCTCCCAGGTGCTCTACATGCCCTATATGCTCCCAGTCTGGTGGTTTAGATTCTGGGAGCTCTGGTTGGTTGGTATTGTTGCTGTCCCCATGGAGCTGCAAACCCTTTCAGCTCCTTCAGTCTTCTCTCTAACTCTTCCATAGGGAACCCCATGATTAGTTCAATGGTTAGCTGTGAGCATCTGCATCTCAGGCTCTGGCAGATATTTAAGGAGACAGCTATATCAGGCTCCTGTCAGTATGCACTTCCTGGCATACATATCAGTGTCTACCTTTGGTGACTGCAAATGGGATGGATACCCAGGTGGAAAAGTATTCTCCTTCATTTTCTGTCCCACACTTTGTCTCCATATTTGCTCCCATGAGTATTTTGTTACTCCTTCTAAGAAGGACCGAAGCACCCACACTTTGGTCTTCTCTTCATGAGCTTCATGTGCTCTGAGTTGTATCTTGGGTATTGCGAACTTTTGGGCTAATATCCAATTATCAGTGAGTGCATACCATGTGTGTTCTTTTGTGATTGGGTTACCTCACTCAAGATGATATTTTCTAGTTCCACTCATTTGCCTAAGAATTTCACAAACTGTTTTTAATAGCTGAGTAATACTCCATTGTGTAAATGTACCACATTTTGTGTATCCATTCCTGCCCGGAGACAAGACTTAATTGCCCTCCTGCCTGAGAGCAAATGACAGTTAGGTAAACAGCCTGAGTTAAGGAGAACTTTATTGCCCTGCTGCCTAAGAGAAAATATTAACCAGATAAGCAACTTGAACTGAGAAATGTTTTATTGCCCTCTTGCTTGTGAGAGAATATTTAGATAAGTGGTATGGGCTAAGGAATTCTTGTGGGCATAGAGAACTTTGCAATTACGGGATGACCCTGAACCCTGACTGTTAGATGACCTTCCCTCCTGCTTGTCTTTATAATGGAGGCCTGAACAATAAAGTCAGATATTCAGACCTGTGTTTCTGCTTTGTGTCTCTTGTCCCAGCATTCTTTCGCCCCTTACCCTAGTGTCTCTTTGAATTCCCCATGTGCCGGGGCACATTCTTCTGGTGAAGGACATCTGGGTTCTTTCCAGCTTCTGGCTATTATAAATAAGGCTGCTATGAACATAGTGTAGAATGTGTCCTTGTTATATGTTGGAGCATCTTCTGGATATATGCCCAGGAGTGGTATAGCTGGGTCATCAGGTAATGCTATGTCCAATTTTCTGAGGAACCACCAGACTGATTTCCAGAGTGGTTGTACCAGCTTGCAATCCTACCAACAATGGAGGAGTGTCCCTCTTTCTCAACATCCTCGCCAGCATCTACTATCATCTGAGGTTTTGATCTTAGCAATTCTGAGTGGTGTGAGGTAGAATCTTAGGGTTGCTTTGGTTGCATTTCCCTGATGACAAAGGATGTTGAACATTCCTTTAGGTGCTTCTCAGCTATTTGAGTTCCTCAGTTGAGGATTCTTTGTTTAGCTCTGTACCTAATTTTTAATAGGGTTATTTGGTTGTCTGGAGTCTAATTTCTTGAGTTCTTTGTATATTTTCATATTAGCCCTCTATTGGTTGTAGGGTTGGTAAAAATAATTTCCCAATCTGTTGGTTGCCATTTTGTCCTATTGACAGTGTCCTTTGCCTTATAGAAGCTTTGAAATTTTATGAGATCCTATTTGTGTCAATTCTTGATCTTAGAGCATAAGCCATTGTTGTTCTGTTCAGGGACTATTCCCCTGTGCCCAGGTATTCCAGGTTCTTCCTCACATTCTTTTCTATTAGTTTCAGTGTATCTGGTTTTATGTGGAGGTCCTTTATCCACTTAGACTTGAGCTTTATACAAGGAGATAAGAATGGATCAATTTGCATTCTTCTACATGCTGATGTGCAGTTGAACCAGCACCACTTGTTGAAAATGCTGTCCTTTTTCCACTGGATGGTTTTAGCTCCTTTGTCAAAGATCAAGTGAGCATAGGTGTGTGGGTTCATTTCTGGGCCTTCAATTCTATTCCATTGATCTTCCTGCCTCTCTCTGTACCAATACCATGCAGTTTTTATCACTATTGCTATGTAGTACAGCTTGAAGTGAGGGATGGTAAATTTCCCAGAAGTTCTTTTATTGTTGAGAATAGTTTTCACTATCTTGGGTTTTTTGTTATTCCAAATGAATTTGAGAATTTCTCTTTCTAACTCTGTGAAGAATTGAGTTAGGATTTCAATGAGTATTGCATTGAATCTGTAGATGGCTTTTGGCAAGATGGATATTTTTACTATATTAATCCTGCCAATCCATGAGCATGGGAGACCTTTCCATCTTCTGAGATCTTCTTCGATTTCTTTCTTCAGAGACTTGTTCTTGTCATACAGATCTTTCACTTGCTTGGTTAGATTCACACCAAAGGTACTCTATATTTTTGGTGACTATTGTGAAGGATGTCATTTCCCTGATTTCTTTCTCAGCCTGTTTATATTTCACATAAAGGAAGGCTACTGATTTGTTTGAGTTGATTTTATATCCAGCCACTTTGCTGAAGTTGTTTATCAGGTTTAGCATTTCTCTGGTGGAGGTTTTGGGGTCACTTGAGTATACTATCATATCATCTGCAAATAGTGATATTTTGACTTCTTCCTTTCCTATTTGTATCCCTTTAACTTCCTTTTGTTGTCTGATTGCTCTGGACTATGACTTCCAGTACTATATTGAATAGATAGGGAGAGAGTAGGCAGCCTTGTCTAGTCCCTGATTTTAGTGGGATTGCTTCAAGTTTCTCTCCATTTAGTTTGATGTTGGCTACTGGTTTGCTGTATATTGCTTTTACTATGTTTAGGTATAGGCCTTGAATTCCTGATCTTTTGAAGACTTTTACCATGAAGGAGTGTTGAATTTTGTCAAATGCTTTCTCAGCATCTAGTGACATGTTCATGTGTTTTTTTTTCATTGAGTTTGTTTATATAGTGGATTACGTTAGTGGATTTCCAAATATTGAACCATCCCTTCATTCCTGAGATAAAGCCTACTTGATTATGATGAATAATTGTTTTGATGTGTTCTTGGATTTGGTTTGGGAGAATTTTATTGAAGGTTTTTTTTTTTTGCATTGATATTCTTAAGGGAGATTGGTCTGAAGTTCTCTTTCTTTGTTTTGTATTTATGTGGTTTAGGTATGAGCATAATTGTGGATTCATAGAACTAATTGGGTAGTGCTCCTTCTGTTTCTATTTTGTGGAATAGTTTGAAGAGAATTAGTATTAAGTCTTCCTTGAAGGTCTAATAGAATTCTACACTAAAACCATCTGGTCCAGGGCTTCTTTTGGTGGGGAGATTTTTAATGACTCCTGCTATTTCTTTAGGGGTTGTGGGACTGTTTAGATGGTTTATCTGCTTCTGATTTAACTTTAATATCTGGTATCTGTCTAGAAAATTGTCCATTTCATCCAGATTTTCCAGTTTTGTTGAGTATAGGCCTTTGTAGTAAGATCCGATGATTTTTTTGAATGTCCTAAGTTTCTGTTGTTATGTTTCCTTTTTTATTTGTGATGTTATTAATTCGGATACTGTCTCTGTGCCCTCTTGTTAGGCTGGCTAAGGGTTTATCTATCTTGTTGATTTTCTCAAAGAACCAACTCCTATAGTTCTTTTTGTTTCTTCTTGGTTGATTTCAGCCCTGAGTTTGATTATTTCCTGCTATCTACTCCTCTTGGGTACATTTTCTTCTTTTTGTTCTAGGGCTTTCAGGTGTGCTGTCAAGTTGCTAGTGTATGCTCTCCCCAGTTTATTTTGTAGGCATTTAGAGCTATGAGTTTTCCCCTTATCACTGCTTTCATTGTGTTCCATATGTTTTGGCATGATGAGCCTTCAATTTCATTAAATTCTAAAAAGTCTTTAATTTCTTTCTTTATTCGTTCCTTGACCAAGTCATCATTGAGTAGATGCATGTGGGCTTTCCATTGTTTTTGTTATTATTTAAGGCCAGCCTTAGTCAGTGGTGATCTGATAGGATGCAAGGAATTATTGCAGTATTTTTGTATCTGTTGAGGCCTGTTTTGAGACCAATTATATGGTCCATTTTGGAGAAGGTACCATGAGGTGCTGAGAAAAAGGTATATTCTTAAGATTTAGGATGAAATGGTCTATAGATATCTGTTAAATCCATTTGGTTCATAACTTCTGTTAATTTCATTGTGCCTCTACTTAGTTTCTGTTTTCATGATCTGTCTATTGCTGAGAGTGGGGTGTTGAAATTCCCCACTATTATTGTGTGAAGTGCAATGTGTACTTCTTTAAGGTAGTTATTTATGTCTTTCTTAAAGTCCTCTATTATCATGAGAAGTAATTTTAATTCTGAATCCTGCTTTTCAGGTGTGAAGGGGTGTCCAGGACTTGTCATGTTTGGAGAACTGGGTTCTGATGATCCCCGGTAACTTTGGTTTCTGTTGCTTATGTTCTTGAACTTGCCTTTTGCCATCTGGTTACCTTTAGTGCTACCTGCACTATCTCTGACTGGATCCTTTCTTTCTAGCTATTTTGCTTGTGTCAGAACTCCTCAGAGTCCAGATGTCCCTGTGATCCTGTGATCCTGATCTCCCGAGTGGAAGAACTCCTGGAACTCAGGCTACCTCTGGGATCCTGAAATCCTGTTTCTCTGAGTGCAGTAGTTCCTGTTACTCTGAGTGCAGTGGTTCCTCTAGGATGGTTCAGGATATGGTGTCTTCACAGGAGCAGACCAGCTAGGTTTCTGCCCCAGCCAAAAGACCTAGTGAGGGGCAGAAGGGGAGTGGTATTCTGGAGGGGTGAGGTTGATGTGGGTGATGGGTCTTGAGTGTCTCAGGCTCCCAGTTGCAGCTCTGGAGTGTAGGGTTGTGGCAAAGGATTCTTACCCGCTGCTCTGAGTTCAGTGTTTCCTCTAGGGTGGTTCAGGATATGGTATCTTCACAGCAGCAGACCAGCTAGGTGTCTGCCTCAGCCAAAAGGTCCAAACCTTTTCAAATCAACCCCCTACCTTGAACACTTACAGTCTGGACCTCCAGTGCAGTCAGGGGTTGGAAATATATATATATATATATATATATATATATATATATATATATATATACAAGCTTTTGGCATTGCTTTCACCCAGTCTGTCTCTTGGCATCAAATAAAGTGTACGCACAGACACACAGATGGCTAGTTCTAACCTGGGTTGTTTTATGTGTGTGTGTCTGTGTGTCTGTGTGTGTTTGTTTTTTTTTTGGAGGGTAGGGAGTGTTTTTTGTCCTTTAGTTAAATAAAATATTCATTTCATTTTATAAAAGAACCAAGAAAATGAATAGGAAAAGAAGACAGAAAAGAAGGTGAAGGCGATAGATGAAACAAACATTCCCTCTTCACTTAACAATACCAAACCTAGGTTCTTTACAGATGGCTTTTTATATATCATATCAATGGGTTCTTCAAAACAAGACTTAATCTTGAGGATTCTGATGCCAGGTGAAGAGACCACAAGTGGTGACTTTCCCACCATAAATTACAAGGATCAAACACCACATGAATTCTAACCTAGGAAGCTAACAATCTTATTTATTTTCCTGTCTTTATAAGATTTATATCTGAACAAAAATACTCATATCTCTTCTAAACCTATACCCTGAAAATATCAAAAAAGTCTATGCAAATAACTTAAAATTGCAGATAATTCCCTTTTAAAGGCCCATTTTCCTAGATAATTCATAACTTTAGTGATCTACACTATAGATGAGAACTTCTTCAAGCTAGTTATAAGCAGCTCAATACTAAGAGTACTCACAGCTATTGTCCACTGAGAGATCATTATGAGTGGGGAACTGGTCTAAAACAGTCTTGAAAATTAATACAGTTAATCTTTACAATGTTCTAACACTTAAATGTTATCATTATCCTGCATTATAGATGATAAAGCCAAGACAACAAAAGTTGTCAAAGAATACTATCTGACAATTTACCAAACAGAAATTTTAGAGTAGGAAACAACTATTATAATTAGATAGAGTAACGTTAGTATTAGTGTAATAATTAATTATGCCAGTCAAAAGTGACTTCCTGGCATGTAAAATATGCTCCATCTATAGAAAGAATGATCTGGTTTGGGATTTCAGAGAGAATAGCCTTGATGTTAAAGGAGATTGCCAGACACATTTCCAGGGTAAGAAGCATATGAGCTGAGCTATGTCTTCAGTACACTGTATATTCGGTTCCATTAAGAAAACTTAAGAAACCTACCACTCCAGTCTTACCTTGTCTTTCCATAACAATTCATCTTACCTCTCCTTCTTTGGAAGATTCTCCCTGGATCCCTTACTAAGTTCTTTTTCTCTGTGGTAATGTGAATTGTATTATGTATATCAAATGCTTAAACTAACAAAAAGTTAACATATAAAAAAAATGTACAATTGTGGAAAGCCGTGGCTTGTGCTGACAGCATTCGCCATTACAAGATGGCGCTGGCATCCGGTGCTCCTCCAAGTAAACAAGTAAACTGCGCATGTGCTATGGTAAAAAAGCGCCAGGTCACAGCCCATCCCGGGGCGTTTTGGCGGGTAACGAGTAAGCAGCCAATCAGAAGTGAACACGCCACTCCAAGGGTATATAAACAGTGCCTTTTCTGGGCCCGGGGTCTTCCTCCTTTCATTAACAATAAAGGTTTGCTGTGGAAGGATCCTGGTGCCCGCGTGCGTTCTTGCTGGCGAGACACTTACACGCGGGCCACATACAATATTTGTCTTTTACCTCAAATGAAGTAAAAGAGATCTAGGTTACCTCAAATGGGGTTGTTTTGCCTAGCTGTATCCATTCTGCTATAAGTTTTATAGTTTTGTGATTTTAACAGCTGAATAATATTCCATTGCACAAGTGTTCTTGTAGTCATTATTCATTCATTGAATGGCAGATGTTTAAGCTGTTTTCAAATTCTAGCTATTATGAGTAGAGTGATGAACATGAATGAACAAGTATCTCTGTATCAGGATGTAGAGTTCTTTGGGAATATGCTCAAGAGAGGTGAAGCTGAATTTTGAGATACATCTATTCTCAGCTCCCTGAAAAGCTGTCATACTGATTTCCATAGCATTTGTACACATTTTCTGATTCACATATGAATTCATAGAGGCTATGGCCACACAGACATAGAACAGCACAAGTTAAAGCCAGACATAGTCCCACTGCTGAAGCAGAAAAGAACACGGGCTCTCACTCCTAACCAGGAAATCATCTGCAATGGATACTTGCTTGCAAAGGCAAAATTAGTCATCTCCAGTGGAGTCCCTCAGGATATTTTAATCACACTCAGGTTAAGTCCCATGACCAAGATTAGATAGCCATTATAAATGAACTTAGTAGTATTTGTAGATATTTTGTCTCTATAGTTTTATTTGGGCATATTTTGTCTTCGTGGCTTTTTGCTTACATATTTTGGTTTCTGATTGTTTTTTATTTTTTATGTATGTGAGTTTACTGCTTTATTATTCTGGGGAAAAGGTGCAGCATGCCATCAGATGGATAGGAAAATGTGGAGAATCTGGGAAGAGTTGAGAGTGAAGAAGTAAATCAGATTACATTGTATGAAAACAGGTATTTAATAAAATAAGATGAAATTTAATTTAACATAATTATTCCAAGACTGATTTTGTAACTTTCTGGTTGTTTATAACATGAACACCTGACTCAGTATTTAATTAATTTAACCAGATTGGGCCAATATTTACTTTTTACGTTAAATTGGAGTATGTATTTGATTATAGAGAATGCAAACAAGCCCCTCAGATGATTGCTTTGGTGGGAATATTATGCAAACGTCTGTTGTACCCATTCAGTCTGCATGGCAATTAACCCCTATCTTATCTTTCTATTGAATAGCAAATCTTTAGATAAAAATGGGTTATTGGAATTACCCACTGTTGCCATGTAATGCAATTCTGTGCCTTTACATCAATCAAGCAGTATTTGCTTTTTAAAATTATGCTTACCAGTGCATGGTACATATACTTTTGGGATTGTAACATTCCCTTGGTGGCTTGCTCCTTTAATCTGTAGTTATCTGTTCTCATAAATAATTTTTAAGTCTACCCAATTAGGTATTAGTATACCTATGGCCATTAGCTTTTTAGTTCCATTTTAATGCCTTTTTCCATCTTTTCATTTTAAGGCTGTGTTTATCTTGGCTATTGAAGTTGTTTCTTAAAAGCAACAAACATCCTATCTTTAATCTTATTTTTAATGTCTGTACCTTTTGTTGGTAGAGTTAAGACCATTAATATCTCAAGTTCTTACTGAAAGATATGTGTTATTTCTTGTCATTTTGTTATTTTTATTATATTTGATGATTTTTTTAACCTTTGTTATATTATTTACTGAGTGTTTACTGCACTTTCTTCTTTCCTGGAGTTTCATGGATATGTTTACCTTTGTCTTCATATGTAGGATTTCTTTAATTATTTTCTGTGGTGGTCATAAATTCTTTTATGTTTACTATGGAATATTTTCCCTTTAATCATTGAAAGATGGATTTACTGGATTTTTCCATTTAAATTGGTAGTTATTATCTTATTGAGCCTTAAATATATTGTTCCTTTCATATCAGGCATTTAGACTTTCTGTTGAGGAATCTGCTGTTATTCTGTTATGTTTGGCTCCATATGTGAACAGACACTTCTCTCTTGAATATTTCAGTGTTGCTTGTCTACATAATGTTTTAACTATAATCTGAGAACATGAGATGGGTAAGGTTCCTTTCTGTTTGTCATGCTACATATTTCCTGTACCTAGATAGCTATGACTTTAATAATATTTTGGGAGTTTTCTGCAATGATAGTATGGCATATATCCTCTAGTATTTTGGCTTCTATTTTTCATATTGTTGATGTCCATGATTCATAAATTTGGTATTACTGAGTGTTTGTAAAAAGAAATCAGTCCTTTGAGTTCTTTGTCTAAGACACCATCTGGCCTATTTTCATTAGCATATATTACTATGAGGTTGATAATTTTCAGAGAATTTATATTGCTTTGATTTGTCATGATTTGTGTTTCTGATCAGTAGTGAAACAAAAACCTCAACTCACATTTTTATGTTCCTGATCATGATATTCAACACCACTCCAAAGATAGATCACTAGAGCAGAAACTACCACTACCACAATGAATATCCACCCCTTCAACTGCAGTACATTTTAATGAACAAAGAAAAAGCCATAGTCGAGTGTATCATACTGTTTCTGGTGATAGGAATAGGAAAAATATGGTGGATTCCATGAGAGATTATTATAAGAGCAAAGAAAATAGGAAAGGAGAATAGAACAAAAGCTGAGGAAATAAAGAAGAGAAGAGAAAATCAGCTACACCTAAGGGTAAAATATAAGTCACAGGGAAAGGAACAATCATGCTAACTAGAACACTTCCAGCATCCAGAATACTAAGGCAGTGAGTCTCATGGTCCCTACTTGAAATTATGGTAGAAGAAAACTGGGAAAGCCAGTTCGCCTAATTAAAATATGATGCTAAATTCAGGATACAAAAAGTGAAAAATACCTTTCGTGAGGGTTCATAATCTGTTTCTATAAGTACAGATGCTGTCTTACTCTCACATGGGCTCACCTGCATGAAGTTAGGCCTAAAGGACTTGCCCAAGAATTAATGGGGGTGACTTCAGTCATGACTCACAACATTGGGCATATGGAACCTGAAAAAAGCCCATCCCCTGTAGCCAAGCAGGAACCCTAGTGGAGTGATAGGAACTCCAACTAACCCACAAAACTTTCAACCCAGAATTTACCCTGTATACAAGAGATACAGGCACAGGAGATGGAGCAGAGACTGAGGGAATGGCCAGGCAATAACTAGCCCAACTTGAGACCCATCCCATGGACAAGCATCAACCCCTGACACTATTAATGATACTCTGTTGTACTTGTAGACAGAAGCATGTTGTTCTCTGAGAGGCTCTAGTGACCAACTGACTTAGATACAGATACCAAGAGTCAAACAGTGTATGGAGCTTGAGGACTCTTATGGAAGCATAGAAAGAAGAATTGTAGGTCTGAAGGAGAAATGAATTCCACAGTAAAATGAACAGAGTCAACTAACATGGACTCTTGGAGGCTCTCAGATTCTGAATCCCTAACCATAGAATACACAGGGATGGCTGTACACCTCCCTGCACCTAAGAAGCAGATGTGAAGCTTGGTCTTCATATGGGTCCCAAATAACTGGAACAGGGGCTATCCCAAAAGCTGCTGTTTGTATGTAGGGTATGTTCTTCTAGCTGGGCTATCTTGTCTGACCTCAATGGGAAAGGAAGTGCCAGAGTGGAGGGATACCTAGTGGGTCCCACCAACTCAGAAGATAAAGGGAAGGGGGATGGGGGAAAAATTGTGGAAGAGGGTGACTTGCAGCAGGCAGTGAGAAAGATGTAAAATGAGTAAGTTAAAAGAAATCCACCTGATCCCAGCATCATTGTGTGTGTGTGTGTGTGTGTGTGTGTGTGTGTGTGTGTGTGTGTGCTTGCGCACGCGTGCAATACCTTATTTCCTCTCTACCCTTGGACAGGGTTCTGGGACCCATGCCCCACTGATGATACTTCAGTTACATGTTTAAGACATGGCTTAGTGAAAGCATCTTGAGGAAGTTAGTTTTCATCACAATCATAGCAAATGTCCTGCAGCCAAGTTTAGCATTTGTAATGCAGTACAAAATTATATTATTCCAGGATTTGTAATTTTTTATTAGAGAAAAATGTCTAAAAAGGATCAAATAATACTAAAAGTAAAGAAAGTTGTCTCCTCTTTCACCCCAACCCTGATTCCTGTCAGGATGTCCACATGAAAAAGTACAGGATGTTTTTAAATTATCTTACTTCTTTATAGAATATTAATTGTAACAGTGAAAAATTGTCTGAATGATTATGTAGTTTTATAATATCACACTTATATATAGGGTGAGGGACTCCATCCTAGATTGAATAATTTAGTATAGCTTATATATTTATTATTATATTTTAGTGCTCTTGTCAGGAAATAATAAAGATCTTACCTTCCCATCTGAATCCAGTTGAAGTTGCTAATATTTATGAAAATGACCTATATAAAATACCTTTCATAGCCTTGATGTATATAATCAGTTTGATGTTTATTTTACTTTTATGTTCTGTTACTGTGATAAAATACCATGATGGGCATGGATAGATAGATAGATAGATAGATAGATAGATAGATAGATAGATAGATGGATGGATGGACGGACGGATGGATGGATGGATGGAGAGAGAGAGAGTTTAAGCCCTTTTCCTTTCTTCCGCACAAACCTAGTTTAGTTCTCAGTACATATGACTAGCAGGTTACAGCTGCCTGTAACTCCAGCTGCAGGCAATATGAATCCCACTTCTAGCCTCTGTGGACACCAAAATACATGTTGCATATAAGCACATATAAGCATATGGAGACACATATAAGCACATTAATGAATGAACACACACACACACACACACACACACACACACACACACATTTAAAAATTCAGACAAAAGCAATTTAAAACAAGAAGAGTATTTGGCTCATACTTCCAGGTCACTGTCCATAGTTGTGAGGAAATCAAGGTGTCAAGAACTTGAAGCAACTGAGTCATATTACCTGGACAGTCATAAAGACATATCAGCCTACATATCAACTCTTACATAGTTCAGTATCCCCAACCTTTGGAATAATGACACCCACATTTATTGAGTCTTTCCACATTGTTTAATACAATGAACAATTCCCTCATAGATATCCACACAGGGCAACCTAATGTAAATAATCTCCTATTGACTCCCCTTCCTAGGTGATTATATACTGTTTTAACTTAATAGTTAAAATTAACATTACAATATACTCTAAAGAACTTGGAGTTCCATATCATTTTTTAGTAATCTCCATTGAATAGCAATAGAGACATTTACTATGTTGTATGGAAATTTACAGAAGGATTTGCATCTCTTATATAGTGTACATGAGTTAAGAATAATGGTTATATTTTCATTTCTTCTTATGTAATTCAATCCAAAGATATTGATTTATATGGCAAAGAGAATTTGGTAATTTTTTTCAAATATATTAAATTTTATCAAAATAATTTTACAAAAATAAAAATAAACTGTAGAATTTTGAAATTTGGTTTTGAGAAACAAATAGAAAGAAAACAAAGTCTCCATTAGATATTGTCATTATTCATAAATGTCAAAAGCAGGAAACATTTATGAGGAAATTACTAGTATCTGGGATTCTTCATATAACTTTAAATACATGCAAAAAATAAATTAGGTCAACAGAGGTAGGAGTAATACAAGAGAAATTTATAATAGATACTGTCCAGGAGGCTTTTGCCAATATCCCTACATAGTTTTGTTTGAATGTGATATAAATAGATGGAAAGCAGTGATTGCTCCCATAGCCAAAGATTACCTTCCTATTTTTTTGTTTTTTGTTTTTTTTTTTTTTTTTGGTTTTTCGAGACAGGGTTTCTCTGTGTAGCCCGGGCTGTCCTGGAACTCACTCTGTAGACCAGGCTGGCCTCGAACTCAGAAATCCTCCTGCCTCTGCCTCCCAAGTGCTGGGATTAAAGGCGTGCGCCACCACCGCCCGGCTTACCTTCCTATTAAAAGAATCAAAAGAACCAGAAAATATGACTTGTTTAGAAAATCAATTGAAAGTTTGTTCTCATTAAAGCACTTAATTTTGTTTCACACTACTAATGAATTGTAGTGTTTGTCTTAGTTAGGGATTCCTTGCTATGAAGAGACACCATGACCAAAGCAACTCTTATAAAGGACAACATTTAATTGTGGCTGGCTTACAGGTTCAGAGATTCAGTCCATTATCATCAAGGCAGGAGCATGACAGCATCTAGGCAGAAATGATATTGAAGGAGCTGAGCATTCTACATCTTATTCTAAAGCCGAACAAGAGAAGATAACCATCTTCCAGCTAGGAGGAGGGTCTCAAAGCTCCCACACACAGTGACACACTTCCTCCAACAAGTCCTCGCCTGGTTTAAAAATCCATACCGCCTAATAGTGCCACTCCCTGGGCCAAGCATATTCAAACCACCACAATGTTTAATTTAGAACATACATGTGTTATGATGATATTCCATTCTAAATCTCAGTGATTCAATACAAAGTTTATATTTTTAACACTCTTTAATTATTATTTTCAAAATTATAATATAATCACAACATTTTCTCTTGCCTCTTTTCCCTCTCAAACTTCTTTTATACTCTTCCCTCGTCTCCTTCAAATTCATGCACTGCTACAGCTGGTAGACACTGGTAAGCACCAGTAACTGCAAAGAAAATGGAAGTTAAGTCCTTACTGAACATTGCTGCTGGATGAATTAGTTTATCAGATGTTTCCAAAACCACCTCAGACAATAAGCACAAAATCTTGAATATTCCCTTTCCTAAAGATGACTTTCCAAAGTTTACATTCAAGTTGGAAGAAAAGTTTTGATGTGTTGTTTCAATATTGTTAGAGAACAAACATACATAAAATACCTTAAACTTCATGAATTGGTTCATCAGTACTATGTTCTATTTATGGCTATTGCTGATAATTCTTGGGTGATGTATATTCTACCAGATGAAGGGAACAGAGTACTCTCGTTTCCCCACTTCCTCCTTTTTTCCCCACTCCTTATCTCTACATTTTTATATGTTCCTTAATCTTTCCCTCCTGAGTGTTCTAAAGGACAAAAATAAATTATGCAAAAAATTCTCCTTTCTGTAACTCCTTTATTTAAAACTTTTGATTTCAATTGGGGAATTAGGAAAAAAATTTAAATTGAAGAAACCATTTTCTCTTTACACTGAAGAAAATTACAGATGTTTTAGTTTTTACAATCCCTATTTTATATTGGTATAACACTGACCACAAAAGGAACACAATCAACTCTACCTCAGTGAAAGCCAATGTAATATTTCACAAGAATAATACAGATAATTAAGTATCCCAGTGTGAAAGTGCTAAATGGAATTATTTCAACAAAGTGCCCCTGGCATGTCTTTGGTTTTTGCCCCCTATGGCACACTCCTATCTCTTTAATTTCTAGTACATGAACTTAATTTTTTATTTAGAGTTCCTAATTCTAGTGCACTAACAATTTTCTCTAAAACTAATTGGATTTATTTTAACACACCTTTTTTGTTGTGATTATGAATCAAAACAAAATACATATATGTCTCATTTTTTTACAAAGCATCATATGTTGGTAAAGTTTTATATTTTGCATTATGATATAGCAAGGTTATAATTGCTTTCTCCTAATAATTAAAAAAAAACTATATGGAAAACTTCTCCCTAAGATCCATGCATCAGTCTCTGTAGTTGGTTGAATAGTGTCCCCAGATAATAAATGTGCTAAGAATTTGCGAATATGACTCATTAGAGCTGTGATTAACACAGGTCTCATGATGAGATGAGGATAGTTTATGATTAGCCCTATGTACAGTGGTGAGTGAAGAGAGAGGGAAATCAGGCTTCTTCTACAAAAACAGACATCATCAAAAATGACTTCCTCAGCCAGAAGCAGGGATAAGCAAAGTCCTCTCTGACATTTTTGGAAAGAGTGTTGCTTATTTAACACCTTGATCAGAGATGTCTGATTCTCAGAACTGCAGGGATAGGTTTTTATGTTTTGATCAACCAGACCAGTGGTCAAGCTATGACAAATGTCAGAGCTTCCTATAGTCTTCTTGAAGTTATTCCATCCAGAAATTGATTTCTTGAAATATTTTCAGAGAGCTGTGCTGTTTTCATCATGTATTGTAGAAGGCCTTTTAAAAAGCATCTTTTACTTAAGCAACCTCAACTCCCAGTCCTGACACTAATTGATTATATAATTCTTGAATATTTTCTGCTTTTGTTAGAACAATAATGAAAATGCTCTTGTGGCTTTCAAAGACTTACATTGGAAAATCTTTTCTACTTTCCTCCCTAGGAAAATGAGTGTTACTGGAGAAAATGACAAAAAGTTACATATCAACAATGGTTAGTACATAAACATCATTAATAAATAAAACAACTCAACCCTTAACATTAATACTACTCACAAAGAAGGCCGTTTCTACTTTTGTGAAAAAGAGAGAGAAACCAACAAGCTATGAATGTGTCATAGAGAAAGTTCTTTCTCATTCTTTGGGGAAAATAAACAACTACCATACAGGAAATCTTTTATATGTGTAGAAATTGGACGTTGACTGGTTCTTTGAATCTCAGATTTAAGCAGGATACTTTTCCCAGTGTGACACTGGTTTGACATACCCTGATTTTTTGGAGAGGCAAATACCTAGCAGTGACCTGAGACCCCCACTGTGGCCCTGAAGCTAAGCATTAAGTCATCAAACTTCATTTTAATCCTCCTGGCACTTTCTCCTCCAAGATACAATGAGCTGCAGGTGATCAGCATGAGAGTTTGTTTTCTGCAACTCATCAAACTGGAGCCTAAACAGTCTTTTCCAAATACTCATCTCTAGTTCATTCCCCTCTAGCTTTCTCTGCTTTATTCCAGTCAGTATTTTTAACTTAATAATCTCCCTCTTACACAAACAAAATCATTGATATCCCATGGTTCTCTTCTACTTATATGTTGGAGCTGATGAAGGCCTCTTGTTGCTCTATTTTCTGGTAGATGGCTTTCATCTGCTGCTTATTCAGATGATTTCTCTAATTTTAATAGAGAAAGTAATCAGAAAGACTAAATCCCCCAACAATGTCTCTCACTTTTCTATACATCATGTATCTCATCTGTAGCCTAAGGAAAAATAGTTTCTATCTTAGAGAATTAGTGAATATATATATATATATATATATATATATATATATATGTGTGTGTGTGTGTGTGTGTGTGTGTGTGTGTGTATGTGTATAGTATATGTATATATGTATATATATAAATAGGTGTGTGCGTGTGTGTGTAATATACACATGCACATGTATACACACATATACATATGTATGCATATATGTGTATATATGCACATCTTATGTATAGTATATGTATAATCAAATATATATTATATTTATAAATGTAGATTAAATGAGTAGCCAGACTCACAAACACATACACATAGGACCATTAGATTTTCAATACACACCTTTCTCTTTTCTTTTCTGTTATAATTCTGTTTCTCTGTCAGGTGATTAATTCTTCTTTCTGATGGTTCAATAGCTCCCTCTCCAACAACCCTTGCAACAACATGTGATGCAGGGGTCTATACTTTTTTCTGTTGAGTGAGTTATATTCTATAAAGGTTGGCCCAATTTTCAGTCATTACATTTCAACTTATTCAGAAGTTTCAAAACTTTTTTATTGACCACAAAATTGTAAACATGTTTTCCTTATGTTTTCAGAATGCATAGTGGGTAAGAAAGAACAAACTAATGTGTGGGAGAGGTGCTTTTAATCAGAATTGCAGTTACATCAGAAATATTCTGACAGCCTGCTATTTGGGAGAAGACAGAGAACTAAAACGTAGTAGGAACTCTATTACCACCCAGCACAATAATGGTCACTTACATTTCTCCCATAGAAAGTACAGTGTTAGGTAACAGCAAGAAAAACATTTGAAGTATCTTTAAATAAATTCCAGATTTTAACAATAAAGAAATAGTTTATCCATAAAACATAATTTTAGCAATATAGTTATCTTTAGATTAAGTGAATATATATATATAGAAAAACCTCATTCAGAATACCTTGTAGTTCAAAGTTATAGAGAAAGACAAATCATATGCTATTAGTCATAGAAGGTACCTCTCCCAATATAGCAATTATAATGTATAGTATTTTTAATCTAGCTTCTTACTTTATTATTTTTGTGGATATTTTATGTCATTTCAGTTATCTAAGAAAAATTGGGTAGTTTAGAGTTCATGTTAGTTACAAATTAAGCAAACAGGGCCAAGAGAGTCAGATTAGACTCTAAAGATTCTAGTTTAAAATTTTATTTTTCATTCCACAAAACAATATATTAGCATCTATAACATGCCTTACTATAATTACTAAAGCTTTTCATCTTTTTGCTTTTATTTTCATTTCCTCAGAGGATAAATAATAGAATGATAGATAATGACAGCTGAATTCTGCTTCTGGTTGAAACAAGGACAATAGAAGTCAGTGTCTTGTATTAAAACTGTATGTGAATCTTACTAGGGTCCAATTGTCTGGCTATCTTGATTTTGAGCTACACATATAGCCTGTGTCCTAGTGTTTCCATGAATAAAAAGTGACTGCCTGACTGAAGCTAATGAAAGAGACAAGTTAATCTCATGAAACAGGCAGACATTAAGGTGAAATTAATGTTTTTCAAGGATGGGTGACAACGGACGTCACTGGCCCACCACAGGGAAGAATGGAACACTTGTGTGCAAATAAGAATTATATCAGGGATGGAAAGAAAAGGCTGTCCAACTGAAATCTTCTGGCCCTTGAATTCTTGGCAGTGTCAAACATTACTGACACAGGCGGCAGTTGGATTTCTGAGTTTGAGGCCAGCCTGGTCTACAGAGTAAGTTCCACGACAGCCAGGACTACACAGAGAAACACTGTCTCGAAAAAAAAAAAATATTGACAGTTGCAAAGCAGCGCCTGTCTGCTTCTAAGGTCTTATGCAACACTCATTGCTCTCTTAACCTCACATACTCCCTGTCTTCATTATTTACCTTTTGAATTCTTGATCTTTATTCTGTTTTCTTTCTGAATTTTATTTTGGTCTTTTAAGCTCATTGTCAATATTATATTTTTAAAAGCTGAAATTAATGTTTTTCAATATATTGACGTTCCTATTTTGACCAAGCTCTTTCAGAAGAATATTAATATATCATCTTAATAAAAGGATACACAACAATGTTGATAAAGTTTAACACATTTAATGAAGGATTAGCTATCATTTAATGATACACAAGGTAATGAGAAAATATGCCTCATAAATGGAGGCATCATGTCCTCAAACTGTACAAGAAATATGAAGATTTCTATGAACCAATAAAGCAAAATAGAACAAAAGGAAAAACATAGACAAAGAGTAGAAAGAAATTGACCTTTCAAAGTATAAAAGTCAACTGGCTTGTGTACAGAAAGTTGTCATATCTCATTTTAATTGTGTAAATTTAAAACACAATGGTTTGAAATAGGTCAGCTTTTTTTTTGTCTGATAAATAAAAATCAAAATGTCTAACAGCAAATGTGGAGAAATGTGAAGCTATAGGAACAGACATATGTTGATTATGTTATTTCTTTTGGAATACTCGTCATGAGAAAGGCCAACTGCAGGGTAAAAGGTGTTTATTCATTTTGAAATGCAGGTTTTGTCCTCAATGTAAAATTTTCATCATATGTGCTTACCACCTCCACCTCAAAGAATAGAGAAATAGTTGTAAATATGCATAATAATGTCACAATGTATTTCAAGCTTCATCCTGTTTGATAGCCTTTCAGTGACAACCCAATGTCATTCTACACTGGGACCAATATAGGAGTCTTATAATCACACCAAGGCCTTCGCAAAGCAAGGTAAGTCATGAAGTGATGTTTTCTTGAAAAGATATTGTGCATAAAAACACAATTGTCAGCAAGCCTTGGGAGAATTCAAAAGGCAAAATTAATTTATAGAAAAGTTAAAAACTAGCAAAACTGTATGATATCACATTGGGATATGTACAAAACGATAAATCTCTAAGAAAGACAAATAACTATATCTAAATCAGGATAGTAATTGCTTCTATTGGAGATCCTAGTCAATAAAACTAGGAGAAAGACTCAAAAGGTGGGAGGACAATGGAGGTGTGTCTATTGTTAGTTTGTTTCTTGACCCAAGTGATATTTTATGAATATATAACTGCTCCTCTAAATTAAAATTAATTCTGAGATAAATACCAATGAGGGACATAGCCTCCAGATATGGCTTTCCAGTGAAGTGTACTCATAGTAGCCCCCCTTTCTTTGGATCTAAGCTTTCACACACAAAATATAATGAAAATGATGATGTATGACTTCTCTTTTCTTTATCATAAGAAATACTGTGGTGCTTTATTAGGTCTGCCGTAATGTTGTTTGTATTTTTGTTGATTATATATTCTGGATATAAATCCTCCATTAGATGTGTTGCCAGGCAAAGATTCACTCCCATTCTGTGGGCTTCCTCTTCACCCAGTTGTTTCTGTAGGACCCTTCTTGTACAGCAGCCTTTTAGTTTTAACAGGCTCTGCTTGTCAACTGCTGGCCTAAATTAGGCAAAATGGTATCTTCTTCAAAAATTCCTATTGATTCATGGTCTCCGATAGGGCACTGCCTAGGTTCTCTTCTAACAGTTTCAGTGTCTCAGGTTTTATCTTTAGGTCTTTGATTCATTTAGGGTTGGTTTCACAAAAGGTAATAGATATTTGTCTAAAGCACCATGTGTTAAAGCTGGACTTTTCTCCAGTCTATGTTATTAGCATGTTTGCCAAGTATTAGATGACAGTGTTTATGCATATTTATGTGTAGGCTTTTAATTTATTCTAAGTTCATTGAGCTATTTCTTTACATTTAAACTCCTTGAATCCTTGATGAAGTTATGATTGTTATGTTAATTTCTATTTTCTGGGTTCACTTAGAGGATTTTCATTGGTGATCAGTTATGTAGGACTAACAGATTCGGGGGAGAGTATAGACAATGCTTTTATCATTTGTGATGAGATATGGGGATGTGGGACATTTTTTGTTTATTTCGTGTCAGATATGGACAGATTTCAGATATGGAGTGGTTGAGGCAGATCACAGGCTGGTTGGGCCTAAAGAGTAAATATGGTATAATTGAAATAAAATCAGCTGACACAAGGAGTTGGGCTGGCCTGAAGGATGAGCAGTTTCACCCAGTCCTGGATTTTTTCTGGTAGATGTAGAGAATGGAGAGGATGCATGGAGGACAGAAATCTGACAAATTTTAACTTAACCATAATTACATTACTTCCTCCTCCCTTTTCTCTATCCACTCCCTCCTACATTCCACCCTCATTCACTCTCAAATTTGTTGGCCTCCTTTATTAATTATCTTCTCTTTCATTCTCCTTTACACACACACACACACACACACACACACATACACATACACACACACATACACACACACATACACACACACAAGCAATATACAATTACAACCTGAGAGTCCACTCAGTAGTGCTTATGTGTATATACTTTCAGGGCTGAGCATGTTGTACTGGATAACCAATTAAGTTATCTTCCTTTGGAAAGACTTGTTCTCCATCTCTTCGTAGTAATTAATTACCTGTAGTTCTTTCTCTATGGGTGAACTTCTTAAGATTTCTTCCTTCAACAGCATGTCTATTAGTATTGTCATTGGTGAGGTTTTGGTTAGGTAACTACATTGTTGAAGTAGCGTGTGTGTATCTTCCCTGTCATAATCTAACAGACATAATCTAACAGCAGACTTCCTGGCCCTCTCTGTCTCTTGCTCTAAATCAGTCTCAAAAGGGGGGGAACATGTTATCCAGTCCTAAAATAAACTACTTTTCTAAATTAATATTTCTGTTCATGCCTGGCTAAACTTGACTCATCTTAGATTCATAATCTCGGTTTCATTAATTTATGAGATAGACACCAGCTTTCATCTGTGTCCTTCATCCCTTGATTCATGAATTCTTACAATAGATATCTACAGAGTCATTATTTGATAAGAATGCTAATGGAATACATTAACTCAAAAAAGAACACAACACCAAGGAAGATGCCAGCATCAATCAAGTTGCCTAGCATAGAAAATGACACAGTGAAATTCAGGAAACATGAGCAGACAAAATATGAGGATGGAACATGAAGGGGTAATCAGGCATTATTTCACAGAGAAAGTGAAAAATGGCTCATGGTTAGAGAAAGGAGAGCCACTATTATTTGATGAACTTTAAATAAATTTTTATAGCTCATTGATTTCAGATTCCTCTTTTCAGCCCCAAGCATGTTCTTTGTGTCCATGGTTCCCACCATGATGGGCTCTTCTCTTTGTGAATATGTAAGTCAAAATAAACTCTTTTTTCCATAAATTCCCTTGTCCATAGTGTTTAATCACAGAAACAGAATAGCAGTTCACAGTTTAGTATATATGTTTCCAAACATTCTCATTTCTAATCCTAAAGATAATTGGTTGCACCCTATATGTGTGGCCATAATTAGAAACATGTTTTATACACTTGCCTACAACACATAAGCATAGTAACTCAAGCATTTACTGTCTCTTCTGTCCAGTTCCTTTCCTCTTAATTTTAAACACCTCAGTTTATTTCAGTGAACCAATGTAGTCTTGTACATTTGTGTTAAGTATATACACACTAGATGTCCTCCCTGATTATTTGGTGATATATTTCTGTATTCCTTTGTTTCACATGAGGCTGCCCAGCACCAATGAATTGTCTTGATTTCCGACTTTCAGAAACCACTAGTAACAGACTGGAGAAAAAATGAATGAAAAGCTTCTCTCTCTCTCTCTCTCTCTCTCTCTCTCTCTCTCTCTCTCTCTC
>NW_021620921.1:6045671-6077936 GCF_004785775.1 Grammomys surdaster | reverse complement strand
GCCTCTGCCTCTGCCTCTGCCTCTGCCTCTGCCTCTGCCTCTGCCTCCCAAGTGCTGGGATTAAAGACATGCACCACTACTACCTGGACTCTCCTCTTCTTTTTCTTCCTTCTCGTTCTCTTTCTCTTCTTGCTTTTCTTCTTCTGATTTTTCTTCCCCTTCCCTCCTCCTCTTTCTTCCTCTTCCTCCTTATTCAATCTTTCCTTCTTCTCCTCGCTCCTCCTTCCATTATCATTTTATTTTTCTCTTAAAATTGCAATAATTTTATTAATCTATTCTTGACAAGGTATCTCTATATGATAAAGGTTTGCCTATAAGCCATGAGTCTCCTGCTGCATACTCACAAGTGATGAAATTACATATGTGTCATCACTATCCTATCTTTTTGTAAGTAGTGACAATAGTCATCCTATATTACTTAACCAAATCTCTTAGCATCATTGAAGGTGACTCCTCATTTTCCTCCTCATAACAACTCTGATTTTCTCTTTAGGTAGTGGTAGCAATGATTCTCTGTATTATTAGCAGTGTTGTCAACATATCAGGTTAATATATTTTCAAATTGCCCATTCATTATATTTTCCTGTTATCACACAATTTGAGGAAAAAAAAAAACTATTTCTGGATAAGGGCCTGGTTGTCAGCTGACCTGGTCAGCCTGCAGGCTATCTCTCATCCACACTACCAGGGAGTGTTCTCCAGCACTACTCTGGCTAAGCCACCCAACATCACCATCAGCAGAATCCTGGATCAGCACTGGTGTTCTTGAGACTTTGGGCTCATCTGTACTCATGCCTCCAGAGACAGTTCCACTATGCTTCACAGTCAAAGTGCAGGGCTTACTCTCTTAAGTGCTACAGGAAGCAAGGAGCTGGGACAGCTCTATTGCTCTCACATCCTTGAGACTGGATCCACTCTGTTGCTCAGTTGAGGTTCAGGACCTGCTCTCCTGAGTACTAGAGCCGGTGAGTGGCATGCTGACCTCTCCTGCTCTCAAAACCCTGGGGCTAGGTCTCCCAACTACCATAGGTGGTGAGGGAAAAGGGGGATAGAGAATGCTCACATTTTAGTATAACATTTCTATGAGTCTGATATATATATGTTATCCCTTGGAATGAATATATATATATATATTTTTTTTCTCTATTGTGTTAATATGTTTTTATTGTGATGAAAAAAATACTTGAGCAAATCAAATAAGGTGGAACATAGATTTACTTTGGATGATAGTTCTAGAAGTTTTTTTCTAACATAGTTTGTGTTGCTTCTGGGCCCATGTGAAGGCAGAAAGTCATGGAAGGAAATATGGCCCTATGGGCCACGCATATTCAAACCAACATATTCTACTCCCCATAAGGCTTGATAAAATACATGAATATGTAGAGGCCACACCTAGCCATAGCATAAGGCAAACTGTATTTACTCCTACTTCAAAAATACTCATAGTCGATCACAGTCTCATAATTGTTTAAAAGTCCAAAGTTCAAAGTCTCATCTGAGATTCATATAATCATTTAACTGTAATCCCCTATAAAATCAAAATTAAAAAACCAAACACATACTTCCAATGTATCATGGTACAGAATATACATTAATGTTCCAAAATATCATAGCAAAGAAATACTGGACCAAAGCAAGACCAAAACCTAGCTGGTCAAACTCCAAACTCACTGAGTTCATGTCTGATGTTAAAGCACTCTTCAGATCTCTAACTCCTTTGTTATTGTTGACTGCAATTGAAAGATCTAACACTCAGCAGCAGTAAGTTTTGTTCTCTTAGGCTGGTTCCATGTCCTGTTAGTGGCTTTTCTCAGTAGGTATCTCAAGATTCTTAAATCTCTAACCTTTTGGCATATCCCTCTGAAATCTCTAACCTTCTGGCATATTCAAACCAACTTCAACTTCACAGCTTCTTGTTCCAATGTTTAAGAGACACATGATCTTCTGGACTCCTCCAAAGGGCTTGGGTCACTTCTCCAGCTCTGCCTTCTGCAGCACTTTAGGCTCTGGTTGATGCCACTCCATTGCTGTTTGCTGGAGTTCGAACATGCTCCCCTTGTTCTATCACATTATCTCCAGCTTTCTGAGTTCCAACTCCTTCACTGCCCAAGCTTGACTGACCTAGATTTGTTTCTGTAGATTGAACTTGAACTCAGAGATCTGCATGGCTCTGCCTCCTGAATGCTGGGATTAAGGGTATGGACCACCAGGCCTGGACCTAAATTTACCAGGTTGGCTTTGAAGTAAGAGATCTTTTTGCCTCTCTCTTCTGGAATTAAAGGTATGTATCACTATGCCTGAGCCTAATCTTTTCATGGCACTATTACTCAAAATCCAGATTTAAAACGATTGTCATCCCAGGTCAAGATCCAGATCAAAAGTCTGTGTCTTCTAGCCTGAAGATCTGGATCACATGTGTATCCTCCAATTCTTGATTAGTTCATTCCAGATACAGTCAAGTTGACAACTGGGGACAGCCATTAAAATCCATCCCTTGTCAATCAAATAAATAATCATGTCCCCTGTGTCCAAACGAAAACAATAACTAGATCATAATAATGCCTAGATATAACTGTCCCTTGTTTAACTACAAAAGCATAAACAATAAGCATAGCTGGGTGGGATCTTGCCCCAAAGTCACCACTTCCTTACATTTTCCTCTCTAAGCTTCCCATGCTTGATCAAAATGCATTCAGCAGAGTAAACCACATAGCAGTCTTTGTTGGGCTTTTCTGAGACTTCCTTTTTTCAATGCAATTCATTAAGACCTCTTTAACTTAGCCTCAGGCAGACTCTACAGACTAGGGCAAATAGCATTCACATTCTTCACCAAAATATTACAAAAACAGTCTCCAGACCACATACTAAAACCCTGAAACCTCTGAAACTTCTGATCTAGGGCCCTACAGTTCAAAACACCATCAGAAACACTGTCTTCCATTTTTCTACTACTATGGCCCATTAAGCCACACTTAAAGAATTCCAATGCTTTACAAATTCCTGAAATCTACGTCCCTCCAAACAAAGCACGATCAGTCTTATCAAAATACCCCACTTTTGGTATAAATTTTTATCTTAGGGTTTCCATTGCTGTGGAGAAACACCATGACCAAAGAAACTCTTATAAAGGTCAACATTTAAATGCAGCTTATGGGTTTTGTGGTTGAGTGCATTATCATCATGAAAGGCATGGTGCTGGAGGAGCTCAGAGCTCTGTAGTTTGTTCAAAATGCAAACAGCAGAAGACTGAATCTTTCTTCCCCACTGAGCAGAAATTGAGTTTAGGAGCCTCAAAGCTCAGTTCCACAGTGATACACTTCCTCTAACAAGACTACACCTCCTCCAATAAGGCCACACCTCCTAATAGTGCAACTTCACATGGGAAGAGCATACTTAAACCACCACAAAAATTAATCATCTTATTTATAGTTCCTCATTCTTTCAGAACCACTGTCTCCAATACTGTTCTTTAAAGGAAAATTTCAAAAACTCAACCAAATGTAACCCAATCCCACCACTAGAAGCCTTACTGGGCTACAAAAAAGCCAGTCAGGAGGGAAAACTGAGTGGGATATCTTGTCTGAGAGAAGAATCTAATTTTCAAGTTTTAAAAAATGGGGAAAAAATAAAGTAAAATTTCAGATTGAGTCTTTAAAGTGCCCACTTTTGTTCTTCAAACTCATGTTGGCTGTTTCAGTTTCTCTGAATTCTCACATCAATTCTGAAGCCTGCTTTTCAATTTCTATAAACACCCCTGCTGGGACTTTGATTGGGACTGTACTGACACTATAGATCTGCCTAAGGAGAAAAGCTATGTAAGCAGCATTGCATTCTCCTCATAAAAAAGGCATCTAATCAGCCACTTGTATCTTTAAAATTTTCTCTTGGCTACAAAGTTTATTCTTCAAATATTTTTGTTAGGAGTTATTCCCAGATTCCTTATTTTATGTGTTATGCTAGTGACACTTTTTAATTATTAAATCTAATCTTGATATCAAGATATACTGTAGTTTTTTGTAAGCTGGCCTTTTATACTAAAACCAGTGCCTGTTAGTGGGTTTTGGTGACTGTTTTCTGTACCTTAAGGCTTTGGGTCTTCAAGAAAGATTAATGCTTTGCAGAGGGTGCCATGTTTCAAAATAGCTAGGAAGACAGTTTTCTTAGAATACTTTCTTGTCTTCTCTGGGGGTATCTAGTAGGATTCCGGAAAGAAGACACTGCCTCCATGTCTGTTTCTGCCAGATAAACATAAGTCAATTTGCTACATGTAAATAAAGTGACCAGTAATACTCAAGTAGTAAATCTGAGTAGTTTGATTTCTATTGCATTACCCGGTTCTGATGATATCTGTATTCCTCCTGATCACCCACACTCCAATGTCATTCCCTTCCCCACATCCTGCCTTTCTGTGTTTATAACCCCTGTGTGAATGAATTATGATTTGAGAAAAAATAAATTATTAAAAACAAACAAAAAAAAACACAGACATTTACTCAACCCCCTCATGCACACACTCTATTCTTTCATCCTTGTAGGAACAATGTACTTTAAAATATGCACCATTGCATTTGTATTGCTAGGATTTGTTTATATAAAGAAAAGCAAAACAGAATACTTTCTAGACATTTAATTTAATTGCTGGAATGGCTGAAACATTACCTTCTGATGCTATGTATCAGGGAAACAAAAGTCCTCCATTCACAGGTGTATGGTACTCACAACAGTGAAATAGTTCATATCTGAAAAGTGTAAGAAACCCTCTATTTCTCCATTAACTGACAGTCCTCACTTACCTTCATAGTGTCCATACGGAAATACTTTATCAAAATACATTTGATAATGTAAAGCAGATTAGTAAGCAGTACTTACTTTAATCAAAATATAAGTACCTTTAAACATACTTCTGCAGTTTGAAATTACATATTTAAAACCAATCAACTGAAGACTAATTCGAACTTATTCTTGTCTTTTGACTGAGGCATAAAAAATAATGTGAGTGTGCTTTAGAATCTTTTCTTTTCATTCACTAATTAATTTGTTCACTTTATACCCCTATAGCAGCTTCCTGTCCCTCCTCTCCTCCCAGTCCTTCCCTCTCTGCCTCCCTTCTCACTCCCTTTCTCATTGAGAAGTGGAGCTAAGCCCATGGATATCAACCCTCTGTGGCCTACCAAGGTGCAGTAGGACTAGGAGTATCTTCTACTATTAAAACTACAAAGGCAGCCCAGTTAGGGGAAAGGGATCCAAAGGCAGCAACAGTCAGTGACAGCCCTGACTTGACAATATGAATAATATTCTGATATTCTAGCAGACAGGGACCTACCATAACTGTCATCTGGGAGTCTTCACCCATCAGCTGATGGAAACAGATGCAGAGACCCACAGCCAAACATTAGGAGAAACTTGGGGAATCCTGTGGACAAGTAGGAAGAAGAATTAAAGGAGCCAGAGGGGTCAGGGGCATCAAAAGAAAACCTATAGAGAATCATCTAACCTGAGCCCAGGGGAGATCACAGAGACTGAACTGTGGGAAAAATGTGGGCCACAGCAGAGGCAGAAGGGGGGGGGTGTCTTTCTACGCTGCAGCAGGTCCCACATGCAGGAGGAACATCTAAGGTTCCAGTGGCTGGGGGCTTTTGCGGCGGCAGGCCCCAATGACACGAGAAAGTCCTTGGTTCCAAAAGGGTTTGTTGTCATGGTGGATGGTAGATGGGTCTGGTTGTACCCCCGTAAAACTCAAGGCAGTCCCAAGTTAAATAGGGAGGAAGAAAGGGAGAGGATCGGTGGAGGATCTGGGGAGGCATGCTTAATTTGCTCTGCCCTCTGGCCTTCATTAGTATGTAAATCCCTAGGGCCTGAGGCCTTTAGTCACACCCTCTACCTGTGCACTTTGGGAGGGGCTGTAATGGCCTACATGACTGAACACTGTAATTCTATGGAGACTAGACTGCTTTTCAGGACCCTGGTTTCTGGGGGCATGCTGAACTCCTGCCAGTTCTCACGTAGAGTCTCGGGGTTCTAGGCACATGCCCAACCATGAACCAGAATAGCTTTACGCAGTCCCAGATTGAACCACTGACCAGAAGGCTTTAGAATCTTATTAGCTTGTTTCTAACTTTAGTATTTCACATTTTCAAGATTTTCTCCATGATAACCTCCATGACTGTGACTAATATAGCAGCGTGACATTGGTGTTGCTTTGCCTATCTGTCACCTGACTGCCTCAGTCTTGTTCAACTTCATTGTCCCTATATTTATCATGAAGCCTCAGAAATGGGAGGTATAATTCAGTAAATTTGACTGTGTATATTTTAATGACTTCTATTGCACAGTTTTTCTGATTTATATTTTAAAGGAAATTCAAAAATTCCATTATCTTGAACATTCTGATTATATATATATATATATATATATATATATATATATATATCAGGAAATATATATATATACATACATATATACATACATATACATACATATATATGTGTGTGTATATATGTAAATATATACACACATATATATAAAAATCAGGATATATATATATGTGTGTGTGTATATATATATAATATATATATATTATATATTATATATTTATATATACTTCCTGATTCTGCCAAGTTCACAGATGTTACACTGGGCCTATGACCCTATACTCAGAACCTGGATTTGGTGTTTTGTAATTGAAGCATATCATCCAAACTTAAAATCTGTATAGTAAACTATCAGCTCACGAAACTCATAGCTCCACAGAGCCTAGTTGCTCTTCCTATCTTCTGTTTTATGCTTGCTTGTTTATTTATTTACTTGTTTGAGATGGTATGGTATGGACTTGATTTTCTATGTAGACAATGTTGGGCTTAGATTCATGATACTCCTCTGTTGTTCCTTCCTCTGGGCTGGCACACAATTATGTCAAATTGTAATCCAAGACAAAAGAAATTTAAAATGTCAGATACATAAAATATTCAAAGACTCAAATATTAATTTCAATGAGATTGTATAAATAAATTTGAGACAATTAATGTAACACTTACCATTAGTAGTGATTCATCATAGTACAATCTCTTTTTTAAATGTCGTTGTCACAAATGTGTGTGTGTGTATCTGTTATGAGAATATGAGAGGAGCTAATCAATCATTTATAAAAGCAACTATGAGAAAGGAATCTTTTATGTTTTTATTGTCTTCTTGTATGCACATGAATACCTGAGTTAAATCATGGGAAAACTCAGCTGTCCTGTGAGTCCTTTGATGTTTTTTATAGTGAATTTGTCTGCATATGTAAAGAGTATTGTCTTCCCCATTTTTATGTGATAAGCTTTTGTTGGATTCTTAGAGAAGAGTAACATTATTTACATTTGTAAATTGATTGTGAGGAAGGGACCAAAATATTGGGAAATGATATAGTAATTTTCATGTTTTTTTTCTTAAAGAGTTTGGTGAGGATCAAACATTGTTACAAAAATGTAATTTATAATATTAAATGTGTGCTAGTCACCATTATAAGTATTATAGATATCGAATTTTTAGTTAAGAAATAATCTTATGGCCAGGTATGGTGATACACTCCTGTAATCCCAGTATTTTTGATGGTAGAGGATCACAAATTCAAGGTCAATATCACCTATATAGTTAGAAACAAGTCTGGGTTATATGAAACTCAGTGTGTGTGTGTGTGTGTGTGTGTGTGTGTGTCTGTGTGTGTGTGTGTCTGTGTGTGTGTCTGTGTGTCTGTGTGTGTGTGTGTGTCTGTGTGTGTGTGTCTCTGTGTGTGTGTGTGTGTCTGTGTGTGTGTGTGTGTCTGTGTGTGTGTCTGTGTGTCTGTGTGTCTCTGTGTGTGTGTATGTGTGTGTGTCTCTGTGTGTGTGTGTCTGTGTGTGTGTGTGTGTGTCTGTGTGTATGAGTGTGATGTAGTGGGGTGATAAAATTGGTAAAATGTTTAAAGTAGAAGACTGAGGAGCCCAAAACCTACATAAAAGTTATGTTTACTTTCATGTAGCAAAGCTTCTAATTGAGCACTGTTGGGAGCCGACTCTGAACAGAAAGCGGCTATTATCTTTGCAGCCATCTTGAGCCATATACCATACAACAAGAGACAAGAGACAGCCTACAACAGCTGAGCACACTCTGATAATTATCTTGATCCTTTCAGTCAAGGTCAGGCAGTGGTAGCACACACCTTTAATCCCAACACTTGATTGACTCAGGAGAGATATAAAAGGAGAGGCCAGAGCCGACCCAGAGTCAGAGCTAGTCAGACTCAACAGAGAGCTAGACAGACTCGATGGAGTCAGAGGCAGAGAGCACACAGACTAGTCAGAGCAGACAAACTTCGTCTCCAGACAGACTTCGACTAGACAGACTTGACAGAGAGCAGAAAGACTCAGACTCCGTCTCCAGCAGGCAGACTTCGTCTTTGACCAGACCTTGTCTAGTCTCCATCCTTTGCGTCCCTGTCCCCACTCTCTCTCTTGCTCCCTGACCCGCAGACCGGAGCAGCAGAACGGCTCACTACAGAGCACCAGCTCCAGTTCTCCATGTTCAAGCCCATAATTGTGTAATATCTTCAGCAGTATGGTCTTACTACCAGGTTGAGGAGGGTGACCAATAGCACTGCCAATGTAGTATTTGTGATTGTCTATTAGTACCCTCTTGACCAATGACTTAAAAAGATGCAACATAAAACTGGTACTGTCAGTATTATTTTGTACTTTGGTCACTGTATCCCTCATTATACCGTAACTTCATTTAAATTTTGTGTGTGGGTGTTTTAGGAAGTTTCAACAGTAGGTTTATGTGACCTTTTGAAAAACGTTAATTTCGCAGACTCAATAAGTTGTGTGGTTCTGCACCAGTTGCCCTGAACAGCCTGCTATCCCAAGACGCCCTCCATTGTCCTGTCACCACCACCTCTCAGCCCACCTTAATCAGACATGCTGATCTAGAGTCATACAGGCAAAATTCCCTTCCTGCACCCATCCTTTCTTCTTGCAGAGTCCTCGGGGAACCCCCAGCTGACCTGAGCAGCCTTCTTTCCAAGCTGGACCCCCATTCTCCTACCACCTCTTTACATAACCTTCATTAAGCCTGCTGATCTGGAACCATACATCCTAAGGATACCCAACAAAAGCCTGCCACACCAGGATCATTGGAGTTAGAACCCCTCCTAATACCTACTACAACAGGAACATCCAGGGACTAAAGCCACCCAGATGGCTAAAGACCCTTGAAAGAACATAATCGACAAAAGCTAGGGCAATATGATACCTTCAGAGCATAGCTACCCTACTACATGAAGCCCTGGATACCTAACACAAAGAAAGCACAAGAAAATGACTTTAAATCCAATCTTTTAATGAGTCGTTACTCACACATGTAGATATACATGGAATTACAAGTGGTGAAAGATCTATTCAAAATGTACCAAATTTAAAGAAATTTCTGACAAGCTCAATTATTAAACTGATTTATCTCACCCTTTCATGTGTTTGGAATTGGGACATGGGGGAACACTTGAGACCTGTTTCACAAGGATACTTATACTTTTTAAAACATGGTTTGTATTCCATTCTACTCAAAATAGTTTTGGAGTCTTGAGGTTCAGATTACATAGTCCATCTAAATTTCCACATGTACTTCGTATTATTCTATATCTTGATACAATTTATCAAAATGGTATATAATTTTTAGTTTATAAGAAGGGTAGTTCCTTTAGTCTTTCTTAATTTGTGCTTTGTTTAGCAGGTACTGTCTCTACATCCCTGCTAACACTGTACATTTTCCGTTTTTAAATTAGAGTCATTACTTAAATCATTATTATTATCACTGATACCTGAGCAAAGTATAGCTTGAAATAACTAGTACCTTCTTTATAATGACAAAAATATGACACTAGAATTCTGAATATTGACTTTTTGAAAGTGCAGTTACTCTAATTGTAACATGTGCTGATTGTGGAACAAGTTTACATCCCTGTATGTAATTAAGTATGGATTTAGTTAGGAGAAAGAAAGTGATGTAAAATATGAAATTTTACTCTTTTCTTTTTAAAAATTTGTTCTTTATGAATTTTGTACAGTGAAGTTCGAAAATATTATTCCCCCTCCTCAATTTCTTTTAGATTCAACCCATCTTTCTTTTCCTATCCACTCAATGTTATGCCTTTCTTTTTCTCATCCACAAAGTCTATTTTGTGCTGCCCATATAATCTTGGATGTGTGGCCTGTTTTGAATCATGGATATCAAACAAAACTGACTTACTTCCCAGAAGTTATCAACTGCTACTAGCTCCTAGAATAGGGTACCATTTTTTTATATTCATCCACCACCTCACATTCTTTCTATCCCCTCTTCTGTAACGATCTGAGGCTTGAGAAGAAGGAGTATAGTGTAGATGTATTCAGTGCCGATCATTCTCTGTCTTTTATTATCTGCACTTTGAACAGCTGTATTAAGTACAATCTACTCCAAATGGAAACTTCTCTGAGTTTTTTACTTTTAATATTATACAGTACTCATACAGGTTATTTAGCTATTCAAACTTCTTAACAATATATTTGGTTAAGATATGTAGAAATCAATAATATTTTTATGATAGAATAGATTCTGTATTCCAGGTAAAACTGTACATCAAATACATTGCAAATATTGTTCATTGTCTCACTGTGTAAAATCTTCCCGAGTGTTCACTTGGGTGTCTAGAACATGCAAGGGAGAGAATAATTAAAATTATTTGCTGAAAAAGTCATCAATTTGTTACAACTAAACACTATAGAGAAATGATTAGTGTGCTACAGTGTACCTCATTAATACTAACATGCACACATGACCTGAATGTCTACATGTAGCTTCTTAGTTCCAAAGAGAAGAAAGAAAATATTCTATCTTATTCTTTATCATTGATGTGGACAGAAAGTATTTTGCGGCTAAGGAATATGATACGTTCCCTGGTGATTTGGGCATTATGGTCTTGTCCAATTAAAAAGCTGTCCTTTTTCTGTAAACTTAAGAAGTCAGTGCCCACGCTTCACCATGGTGCTTAGCTCTCAGTTATTAATAGCTCTCTTGACATCTTACTAAATTAGAGAGGATTTCAGGTACAGTACCAAATAGAATGTATGAATCTTTTTATATGATTAGAAATATATTGTATACCTGTATGAGCGACTATTTTCATTATCTTTATTTTGTATATTGTCATGATTCAGATAAATTATAATCACGAGCATAAGTAAGAGAGCAATTTTCCACAAAGAAATTAGTCTGATAAAAAATAATCAAAAGTAAAAATCACTAAAAAATATGCATTCCCCAAAGAAAACAAATAGAGTCTTGTCTTTTTTGTACCAAATATATGGAGTGTGAAGAAATAAATACCCCCTCCCTCCAACTTCACAAAGTAGACTTATTTTTTCTAAGATTCAGATAAATCAAGTTAACTCAAAATAAATGTTTGGATTTAAATATTCTGCATTGTGCAAAACTCCAAGGCACTGTCTAAAAACTGCTTTCAGGAGAATAAGGCAGAACAAGTTTTAAAAGTTGTAGGTAGAAGTAGTAACATAATTTAATGTTGACACCACTCACTTTGCTTTCATAGTGACTGGACATTTTGTTTGTCTCTTCTCTTAACTCTTTATTTTGTAGGCTGTTTTGGAGGAAAGTCATAATAATCTGGGCATTCCCAAAATAAGTTTTATCTTCTATAGGAGGAATGTCTACCTATGAGATTTAACACATTTCTCTACTGGGGTGTGTACACTCATATTAATTTATTTATGTAAGTTAGTATGGATTCATGGCCATTGCTTGATACATTTGAGATATAGCATAATACTATGCTATTCATTTTTCTGTGTCAATTGTTCAGTTTTGCTATTTGGAGGTATTTCAATTGCCTAATCCTTTTCTTTCAGATGCTCCTATAACAAGATTGTTTGTGTGTATGTTTCTTTTTTTCTTATATTCTTATATTTCCTTATTTTCTGCCATTGTAAGATGCTTACATTTATGATGTATGCTTAATGGTGAAAGTCTGAGACATCCCTAAAATTAAGCATCTATTCCTTTCATTGATGAATGATATTAAAAGTCAAGAGTTAGATACACCTGTTCCTACCAGGTTATTGTCACATCATTTGTAGGTCTTCTGAGTTAGGAGAGCAAGGCTGTTGATATGCACATGTAATCCATGTAAAAGCATATACTCACTAATATGTTTCCACTTGTATGTAAGATAGCCATGAGTTCACACATTCATTCATCTCTAATCTACTCTACTCAGGTCCATACCTGTCTTTGCCTGTCTTTGTCTGTCTTTAATTTTCTGCAGCCTTCCCCTTCAACAGTAGGCTCTTTACTCCTACTACCCTGTCTTATTTAGGGTGACTATTGCTGTGATGAAACACCATGACCAAATAAACTGGGAAGGAAAGTGTTTACTCAGCTTATGCTTACACATCACTGTTACCACAGAAAGAAATCACGATAGGAACTCAAGCAGGGTAGTGACTTAGAGACAGGAGTCAATGCACAAGCCTCGAAAGAGTGCTGTTTACTAGGTTACTCCTCCTGTATTGCTCAGTCTGCTTTCTTACAGAAACCAGGACCCAGCCCAGGGATGACTCCACCCACAATGCATAGGGTCCTTCCATATAAATCAACAATTAATCACCAATTAAAATGCCCTACATTCTTGCCTACAGTCTGATCTTACAGAGCCTCTTTAGCAATTGAATATCTCTCTTCTCTGATGACTCTAGCTTGTGTCAAGTTGGTATAAGACAAGTTAGAACACATACCTTCCCCTTAGCTTTATTAATAAATAACTGTATGAGTGTTCTTACATATATATTCATGAATTCTGTATACCTAAATGATCAATAAGACTAATTTGTTTTCATGTAGAAAGCATTTTATCTATCAGAATGTGAAGCACTCTTCCTTTAGTATTTAGTTTTATAGACTCCTTTGTTTTCTTAAGTCAGCCTAGCACTTATCCAAAACATTTTGCACTTCAGTGAATTTGTTTCAAAGATTTCAAGGCAGTTTCAGGCTATATTCTATCCTGGATATCTTGAGCCTCTATGGTTTAAAAATTGTATATATTAAAGTTCACTTTCTTGCAGAATCCTTGGGCTTGGGAAACACATTGTATCAATACCCAAAAGAATACTGTTTAACTGCCTGCAATTATCCTCTGTGGTCATTCATTTGGTCTCTACTCTCTCTAAATCTTTGGCAGTCCTGAATCTGTTTATAGTGACATAACTGTCATGTTTTGGAATGCTATTTGTAATCATACAGTATGGCATTTTTTCAATTGACGCTCCTTCAGGTTTCAGACAAACCTTGCACATTAGAAATACATAATGAAGATTTATCCATGACTTTCACGAGCTCATAGCTCACTCCGTGTTATATATTCCAAGCATGATGTACTACAGTGCACTTATACATTCACCTTCTAAAAGTCACTATGCTTGCTTCCAGTTTTTGTCAGCTATGAATATTGAGGTAACACATTTAATTTAAATATATGTTCCAGATGTTAATCTTATGTTTAATTTTCTAAGAAATGCAAACATCTTCCTTAATGATTGAAACTTTTTCAGCAGCAAAATGTGAAGATCGAGTCATCAATGGCTTTGTCAGATTTTTGTTGAATCTGCATTTTCAAACAAAGTATATTTTAATGTCTTCTCTTTCTTCCCCTTTTCCCATCCCCTGCTACCTACAAGTTCACTTCACACAGACGCCCACTCATTCTCTTCACAGGTTTCTTATCCTGTGTCCTTTCTTACCATCTCCACTCATCAGCTATTATTTTCCCCTCTTAATTTTCTTTCTAGTATTTATAATTTCAATTGTTTATAAATATATGTGTATACATTATAGTATATGAACTACATATCAGAGAAAACATGTGCTTTTGCTTTCATGACTTTGGATTTTGTTGATTAATATTGTAGTTTTGAGATCTATCACTATCCATCTATCTACTCATTTCCTGTAAATTTCATTTTCTGTACAACAGAATAGAATTCTGTTGTGTACACGTATATTTTTAGACACTCATCTGCTGATTGACATCGAGGATCTTTAAATTTCTCCACATTTTCATATACAACAGCAATAAACCTTGATATCCAAGTATATCTGTGGTAGGACATAGAGTCTTTACAGTATATTCCCCAGAGTGGTGTAGATATGTCATATTATGTTCTATTTTTAATGTGTTTTTCTTTTTTTGTATTTTATATATTTATTTGTTTACACTCCATATTTTATTCCACCCTCCCCTGTGGTCTACCCTTCAATTGTTCCACATCCCAAGCCTCCTCCCCATTCCCCAGTCTCCACGAGGATGTCCCTGCCCCACCTACCTCCTCACCCAATCAGACCTCTAAACTCCCTAGAGCCTCCAGTCTCTTGAGAGTTAGGTGCATCTTCTCTGACTAAACTCAGACCTGGCAGTCGTCTACAGTATATGTGTTGGGGGCCTCATATCAGCTGGTGTATATTGCCTAGTTGGTGGTCCAGTGCTTGAGAGATCGTGGGGGACCAGGTCTTTCTTCTCTCCATTTCCTTACTGTGTCCTATCCAAGTTAACTTTCCCCAAACCTCTCTCATGTCTTCCAACTCTCAAGTTGATAGATTTTTTTCCTTTGCTATTACTACACACATGTGTATGTGTGTGAGCACAAATACATATAAACACAACTTGCCAAAACCATTTATTTTACTTTATTTCTTAAATTTTTAAATTAAAATGACATTATTTAATTTTGCTATGCATATGGTTTTAAGATTGACCTTTATCATTGGAAAATAAAGAGGCTCACTCCTGAAAGAGACTAAACTAATATGTAAGCTTCCAAGGGAAGGAAGCAATTGTACAGTTCTATCCAGTTTCATCACCTATGAAGTGATATGGTATGTAGCACAGAGATTAAAATTTCTGGTTAAAATTAGCCAATAATGGCATGAGAGAAATCAAGGAAGTCTATCGCATCTGAGTGTTTACAGATTTATTGGTACAAGTGTAGATGGAATGAAATGCATGGTTTTCCATATCCTCTGGAGGGCAGATTGGAAACTTGACAGGAAAAAAACTAAAACAAAACAGTAGGAGCTATGAGAAAAATGAAAAAGAGACACATCTAAAGATCATGCAAGAATTACTAGTTTGAATCACTAGTATGGGAAAGGGTGTCCATTACTGAAACTAAAACTCTAGAGAATAAGCTGTATTTCACTGACCATGTTACAAATTTGTATGAAACTTGAGACCTTATTAGGTATCTAGGAGAAAATATTTACATTGAATATTACAAATGTCAGTTATGTTAAAATATTATACAAGTTTTACTGAAAATTACATTTAAATATATCATATATTTTATAGAAAAATAATTTTTTTAATATTTATTTACATTTATTTAAATAATATTCTGCATGTTTTTAAATCTTGAAATTAAATAAATATATCTGGCATAAACAAACTTCCTTACAACCATTTTTTTCTAACTGTTTTTCATGAAGTTATGCATTAAAGGCTTAAACTCTAGTGTATTTGCATTTAAGAGCAAAGTTTAGAATAGTCTGATAAGACACAATTGTTCCTGTACTAACAAATACAGTAGGAGAGGGCTATCTGTAGTGATTCCTAAGAACTTCTGATTGGTTCTAACCTAATAGACAATATTAGCTCTGAATTTCAGTTGAAGAGAACAAGGACCTAAAGAGAAACACAATAAGAAAGGACCAATTCGCAGGGAACGATGTGCTCAAATGTGTGTCCTTTCAATTCAAATGTCTAGAAACAAGGCTGAAGCCAGGTGTATGAGTTCTCTGTGTAATTGTTAATTCTAATGCATTAAGAAGCAAAATAAAACCTTATGGAGAGTTTCTGGTGCACATGACACTTCTCATTGTCACAACATGTATAGTACATTACTTTCTGCAACACAGGAAATAGGAAGAAAATAATAAGACCTTGGTTATAACTGGCAAGCCTCCATTGAAGAGAGCTTTTTAAAAATGAGAAACGGTCATACAAAGTCAATATATTATACAGAACTCAATGCACTATTTATTCTCTGGACATGTGACATCGTCCCTCTTCTACAGGGTGTCATTAGTCTTCAAGCAAATTAAACTGGTATTTGTTCTAAGAGAGTTGGATTCTCTGGTAAGGTTAACCCTCTGTAGTATTGTCTGCACCAATAAGTAGAAACTTTTGATTTATAGGTTAATAAGCATGTTTCTACTGATACTTTGAAAAAGCTTCACATTAAATATACTAGCACCATAATGGCTTTTATTTTTTGGAACTTTAAAAAGTATATTGTATAATTTAATTTTGTTTATCATGCTTAAAAATTTCAAACTGTATCAGAATGGATCATATCATTCTCAAAAAAAAAATCAGGTCTAAATCAAGATAGGCAAAAAGAAAATCCCTTCTGAAACCTGGGTATTAGAGTTCAGTGTTATTTCTCATTGATTTTTGTAATGGTTGTAGATATTGATTCTGGGATGATTTGGACAATCACCTCTTTTCCCATGAATCATAATTTATCCACTGCAAGAAAAAGATAGACTTTAAACTTTCCTTCTCCCTTCTACACAGGAAGCTCAGGGTTTAAATTTTGCAATCTTCAAGCCTATTTTTTAAAAAAATACTGAACAAATGAGAAAATCCATTTACTTTTTGCTATGCATTCGCATCTAATTTACAAGCACACATTTCCACACTTCCCACATATATTACAAGTGCAAATGGCTGTTAAGCAGCATTAACTTAGCTGACAATGAATATGAGGACCAGTGATGCTGCGTGTAACTGAGTGACCCAGCATTCCAATTAATGACGACTGGTTTTTACTCAGATGAGTGATGAGTGCCCCCTTCCCCAAATGAGATTGATTTAACAATTAATGGGCACAACACAAGAAAACAATCATTTATATGATTATAAATAATCAACTTATGATTTTATATAAAATCATTTTCTATATAAATACATTCATGGCCATTAAAATTGATGTTTAATATGGACTGCAAACATGTAACAAGACACCCATTACCCAGCAAGGGAAATTACAGCAGTGAAATGTACTTACCATTAAAACACTACTTTGAACACGAATTTGAGAGAGAGAGAGAGAGAGAGAGAGAGAGAGAGAGAGAGAGAGAAATAGAGAGCAAGTAAGAGGTGCATGGAAGTTATTAGAAGAAAAAGGATAAGGGAAAATGGTATAATAATGTCATAATTTAAAATAGATATTATAAAGAGTAACAAAACACCACTTATATCTCAAATACATACATTTATATATAATTAACTTTTTAAAAGAATTTTAAAGTTAAATTTAATGAGTTATTAGACCAATATTAGATTTTACTATTTATTGTGATTTTTAATTCAATTCATTTAGTAACATGATTTGTCCAAAGACATCCGGAATCAGTAATTACATGTGGGAAATATTATAGGGTACAGCTGTGGAGTCCCAGTGGATTTCCACGCTGCAGCGGGTCCCACAAGCAGAAGGAGGTCTAAGGTTCCAGTGGCCTGAGGCCTTGACAGCGGCAGGCCCCAAAGACACGAGGAAGTCCTTGTTTCAAAAGCGTTTATTGTCATGGCAGATGGTAGATGGATCTGGTTGTACCCCTATAAAACTCAGGGCAGTCCTGAGTTAAATGGGGAGGAGGAAAGGGGGAAGATGGGGTAGGATCTGGGGAGGCATGCTTAATTTGCTTTGCCCTCTGGCCTTCATTAGTATGTAAATCCCTAGGGCCTGAGGCTTCTAGTCACACCCCCTACCTGTGCACTTTGGGAGGGGCTGTCTGGCCTACATGACTGAACAAAGTAATTCTATGGAGACTAGACAGAATCCCCTGGGTTCTGGGGATGTGCTGAACTCCTGCCAGTTCTCACGTAGAATCTCGGGGTTCTAGGCACATGCCCAGCCATGACCCAGAATACCCTTATGCAGTCCCACAATTACAGGCAATTTGCCTGTTATCATTATATTTTTCTGAGGGTTTCTGGTTTCCTATACTCATCCAATAATTTTTTTATAGTCAGTGAAACAGATATTTTATTATTAAATCTTTTTCTCACACATTATCTTGGTGATAATGGTTATGTTCTGAAAGTGAGTCTGTCCGTGAACGTCCTCAGAGCCATGGACAAGCTCTCATAATGATTTATAAACAACCCCAGGAGTTTATCTCTGACTCATAAAACTGTCAGCATCCTTTTCTCTTTGCTCTAGCTTATAACTGCAATAGTCCTGGAATTCAACAGCCTCTTTTAATTAATGCTGTTTTCATCACCACAGTATCCTGTTTCTGTAAAATTCGAAGCTTCTTTGTGTCAAAACCCTGGAGCAGGGTACATCTTGTGATATTTTGGCCAGAAAGAGGATGTTTGCTTCTCTGCAGCACTAAGACCATGCCCATTCATCACCTGAGAAACCAATCAACTTTGGGTATCCTGTCATTCAGACACTCCAAGCTGTATGATGAATGTGGCTTCTGCAGAAACAAGGGCATAGTTAGTCTGGGTTGTAAAAGAAATTAACCCTGACAAAAAATTAGCTCTGTGAAGGAAAATTCCCAGAAAGAACTGGAGCAGCCTCTGCACTGGAGGATGACAAGGTTAATCGGATCCATCTTGTGCAGAATGTTGAGCACTGAGCAGAATCAAAGCTCAGTAACTGAGTACTGAAAAGAAGTAAATGGGCATATAGTCACAGGGAAGTTCCCAGGAATGGCCATACTTTGTAGACCCGAGTTTTATCTTATAGCTCATATAATAAGCATCTATATGTACAGAAGACTAGTGCTTTCTTAATATCTGGCTATGATGACATTCACTTGTAGAAATATAGAATATGGATTTGGGAGTTAGATATGACAAGACACAATCCTTGCCCTTACACTGTGAACCGAGGTCCTGTGAGCTTTAGAATGTCCTATTGTAAAATGAGAAAATGGAAACCTAAATCATAGAGCTATGAATGGAAAGCAAATAACCTAACATGGGCAGAAGGGTATCTGAGCTGTGCTAGGTGCTGTGGTGGCTAATTAGACTGTCAGTTTTGTTAGATAAGTAAGTATCGAGAACAATACTGAAGCACACCCTTGAGTGTACCCATGGAGACCTCCCCAGAAAGGACTGAGAGTAGAAGGCATGTGCAGAGGGTGGAAAGAACCATTCCATAAGATGGGAGCAGGGACTAGGGAAAGAACAAAATCAATTTATTTTAAATTTAAAAGTATGCTTTCTGTTTGCAGAAATTACATATAGAGAATAATATCATATACAGCTATTTTTCCCCATTATATTATTTATGTATATATTTTTTACCCCACCACTGCTTCCCCTCCTAGTGCCCCCGCACCGGGCCCCCCCCCCCCCGTCGCTTGTCTCCTGGATTTCCCCCTACCTTGATGCATCAAATCTCTGCAGGATTAGGCCTCTCACAGAGGCCAGAGCAGGCAGCCCAGTTGGGGAATGTATTACGCAGACAGTCAACAGTTTTAGGGACCAGTTGTTTGAAGAGACACATGGAGACTGAGATGCACATCTGCTATATATGTGTGCATGACAATTTTATCTCCTTGTTTCTTATCTGAAATACAAGGTGACCATGCCATCCCCACCATGAAGACCTCAAACCCTCCTGGGTTGTTTTTGCCAGCTTTATTTTTGTCACAGCAATAAGAGAATTAACTAATTGATAATAAACCACCCAATAGATTTCAGGCATTACTCTAAAAGTGAAATCATTCTGTGATATCAAGAGCTCAGGTTTTGAGGAACAATAACAATTAAAACTTTGGAGGCTGAGCTGAGACATTTTCGGCTTTGAGCCTTATGTGTAGCTTTTTGTGATCTGGACAAGTTATTGAGCATCCCTAAGACTTAATTTCTGCACCAGTAAAATACTGATAGAAGAATTTATCTTATAGCACTGTTATGAGAATGCAATTACAAAGTTCATTGTAAATTAGTGGTCAAATGCTAAGATGCACTGAGTGATCATATTGATTTGCATGAACGTTTTAATTGTGATACACACAGTGAATGGACATATTAGGGGTCCCTTTGCCTGCCAAGTTTCCAGGCTTTGTAAAACCCTTGCTCAGCTAGAATTGCTTGTGTGAGCATGTGGAAAAGGGCCATTTTAGCCATCTGCCTTGTAGATATTCACCATAGAGTTAACCGATATGTTTTTAGCCTACTCCTGTTGTCCTTATATGGCTGATCAGAAGGCACCTGCTCATCTGAATACATGCCACATGCCTTTCTTCAAGGTTATGTGTCTCCATAGCAATGGGGATGGATATAAATGAAAACAGGACAAATTATGAGGAGCCTTTTGAAATATTAGTAGTGAATATTTTGCTATCTATGCATAAAGTTACAGACTACATTATGAACTGGATACAAGAATACCACTAGACCCCAGAATAATCAAATATTGATTTTTAGAGAATAAACATTCCCATGAGTCCTTGTCTACTTCCAATGTCACAGCCCTCACTGTCACTAAGCATCTCTATAATTAGCATATGTTCAGTTTTGGGACTACAAACCATTCTTAACTAATCATCTATCATGGAAAATGTGAGATATGCACATGACTTTTGATTGTCACCACACCCCACAGGAAAAATATCTTCAATCTTACTCTACAGAGTGCACATCAGCCTTCAGAAGTATAAGACACTGGTAGAAAGGGAGGAATTTAAGAGTTAAAGCAGGGTTTTCAAACGATGATTGAAACGATCACTAAAGACTCTTTGAAGGAAGTGCATACATCAGTGACTCAATGGGTATGCCAGCTGTCAGCACATCACTATCTGCCTGTGATACTTACATGATGTCAGAACTGTCAGTTACTACCACTGTATCTATACTCTAAATCATTGCAAATATGGTGGAAAACACTTTAAAACTTTAAGTATCAAAGAGTTGCACATATTAAGGAGTCTGTGTTCTTTATAAAAAGATTTCCCTCTTTACAAAATTTTACAGTGAAGGTATTTTAACATACTCTGGTGCATTGCAGACAAATAGAGAGTAATATATGGAAAAGCACCAAACTAAGCTATAGATTCTCTAGTGTCCTTAGAGTTTTATAGTTTCTACATATTAATCCTGGACAGATTTCTCCATATTTTTGACTTGTGTTATTTATTTGGTTTTAGACATGATCTGTGTGTGTAGCCTGGAACTTTTTTCTGTAGACAAAGACAGACTCAAATTAATGATTCTCCTGCATCCAACTCTCAAACACTTGAATTACAGATTTTTACCACCACACATGAATGGCTAAATTATTTTACCTATTTCTGGTGCAACTATAGTGATATTGCTTCTATTTGTTTATCACTAGAATATGGAAATTCTATTTAGTTTGTATATTAACCTAATAGACCACAGGTTTTTTTCAATTTCTATTACTTCCAATTTTCTATATTGGTAGATCATCATTTAATGTAGTTAAAAAACACCTCTAATTTATTTTTTCAACATATATGGCTGTTTTGAACAGGAGTCTTGGCTTTCTTGTTATTGTTGTTGGTTGTTCATTGTATTTTATTTTTTTCTGTTTTGCAAGGAAAAAAATCTGTCTTCTCTCTTGCCATTAAGTATGATGCTATCTGTAGGCATTTTGTAAGTATTCTTTTGTAAATCAAGCTAGTAGAGAGCTATTCCTGGAGTGCTGAGGAGTTTTCTTTTTCTAAGGTAAGATTGGCTTTGTGAAGTGCTTTTTGTGTCTATTGACAGCATCATTGATTTCTTTTCTAATCTTTGATGAGGAAGATTGCATTCATTGACTTTCAAATGCTCAATCAGTTCTGTGTACCTGAAATAAGTCTCACTTGTTTGTTGTACATGATAGTATTTTGTTGAGAATTTTGGCATAAATGCTTGTGACAAGTACTTATCTGTAGCTGTGCTTTCTTGTGAAATGTTTAGCTGTTTGGGGGATCTGAATAATGCTTACTTCAACAAGTTAGTGAGAACATGGTACGTTCTTATTTTATGGAGGCTATTTGGGGAAATTGGTATTAGTTCCTTTTTAGATGTTTGCTAGAATTCACCACTTTGCTTACTTAGATCAGATACTTTTGACTTAGGAAGAATTTGTATTAATGATTTGATTACTTAAATGACTATAAGCATATTCAAATTATTAGATTCTCTACGGGGAGTTCTGATAGCCATATCTTTAGTAAAATTGACCATTTCATCTAAGAGTTCCAAATCTTTGTCCATAGAGTTTCTCATATTTGTTCAGCATGCCTCTGTGGTCAAAGGCTACTCAATGATGATTCTGCCATCACATCACCTATTCCAATCTTAGCTTGGCTAAATATCCATCAGCTTCACGGACCTTTGTAGTTCTTATTGATTCTTCTCTCAGACATCACATAACAACAGCAGCTCCTCCTGCCACTCCTGTCAGTTGCCCCCAACATCTCTCCTCTCTTCCACACCCTTTCATCCTCCATTTCCCAGCCTCAAATTATTTCTGTTATTTTTCCACTTCAACCTCCTTTACTTCTGCTTTAGTTTTCATAATTCCTATTGTCTGTACATATTAAGATTAAATTTTATTTTTTGCACTAGTTCCCTGAGGTGGGTATTTGGATTTGTATATGTTGACTGTTTCAAGATGTATACCATGGTTATGAGATTTTTTTTTCCCAGTAGCTAAGTATGATATATTCCCTGGATGAAACAGGGTAATAAATAGATCTATAGTTACATCAAAATAAAGAAAATTTAATTAAACATAAAAAATGATAAAGAAGTCACAAAGCCTCTTCAAGATTTATAAGATTTATGATTATCTGTTATTAGCAGCCCTAAAGTATATTGGAACACCAGAAGACAGGTTTACTGAAATTTGATGATATATATGGTCTCTCTGTGTGTGTTTGTGTGTGTGTGTATGTGTGTGTGTGTGTGTGTTTTAATTCAGAGTCATATTAGGAGAAGTAAAAACTGAATATTATTACCGATATTTACAAAAATTGCTTGAGGCAAAATAAGAAATTTTTTACTAAAAAAGCCACATTATAAAATGATGTTTCTAAAATTCAAAGTATGATAGCAAAGACACACTGCTCTTGGATTCTGTGATTAAAGGAAACATAACTGTGTATCATCTAAAATTAATTTGGAACCCATTCCATGCCCTTAAGGCACATGGCAGGATAATGTAAAGCCAGAGCGTACAGATAGCAATCACAACCCAGTCCAATTTCTTCATGCTGGCTGCAATTTAGTAGTTTTTCCTTTAGAAGCTACTCTAATTCACAGAGTTAATGGGCAACACATTGTATTTAAACCTTCCAGATTTTATTGCACACTTGTCATGCCATAAAATATACTAGCAATACCGTTTTGAAGAAATATTTGATAACTTAGAAAATAGAAGTTGCATTATACAGTCTACATTTAAAATTTTAAAGCAGTAGATATTCAGAGGAGAGCTGTATTTTTATGATACTCATGGCACTCATTTTAAGTTTATATTGAGGAAAACTTGGTTTTACTATTTACAAAGATCATTAAACAGTTTTAAAAGCAAAAGCAAAATATGTTGGCTGTTATAATTTTTATAAATTTTAGGATATCCTAAGGTTTAAAAATTTGTATTTTAAGAAGACTTTCACTTCAAAAATCTGAGAATTCTTATTTAAGCAAAGACTAGGGAATGTGTAAAAATCATAAAGATTGTTTAATTCATTCAATAAATATTTATTGAATAGTTTCTGCAAACATCTATACTTTTCAAAATAAGTAACTATCTTGTGGGAAGTTTAGCAAATAAAGAGATATTGTAGCACTCCAAAAATTGCAGTCACAGAAAAAGTGATTTGAAGCACAAAGGAAGGGACTGAGACATAAACATGGAGAGAGTGATGTGGTACTTGAAGATTCTTTGGGTTTATCTGGCTGCAGGAAGGCTGAGACACAAGCATGAAATGTGTGACTGTGTTACTTGGAGATGCTTTTTTTTTTTTTTTTAAATCTGGCTACGTGTATGAACGGAAAGATGTGGGGAATGTCACTCCAGAGAAGGTGGTGTTTGTAGAAGCTTGGAGAATTAAGAAGAGTGGGCATGCTTAGAATAGGGACCAAACATAAAAGGGCAATCACCGAGGCTGTACGGGTTAAATCTTGATAAAAATGTCTGCTGCAAGGTATGAAATCCTAATGGGTGAGGTCTAGCCTGTGTACATTTGATCAATGGGATAGCTACTCCATATCTTGAAGGAAAACAAGAAGATTAACTGAGGACAAGTCTAGATAAGAACCAAAGTGTGACTATACATTTCAATACCGTCACATTAATAACTTGAAAAGGTTGGGAACAATTTGAACAAAGTCAAAGTCAGTCAATATATATATGAATCCAGAGACTGTATCTAGAACCTTTAAAGTTAATAACTATGAAAACAAAGCTGGAAAAATGTTCATATTGTGTATCATGGTCAATGATCATTCCTGAGATAAACAAAAATTGAAACAAACTATTCTTACTAAAACTTTTTTCTCAATGGTTTAAATGTAAATTTGTCCTCTTGAACTCTAATCAGTAAATACAGGGACAAAGAGAGAAAACGCCACTCTCTAGTGGTGAGAGTAATCATAATCTATGTAAAACGTGCTGGTGCATGCATCATAGAAGTTATTTACAGATGTTCTGCTGACGAACTCAGAAAGTTCAAAATACTAACAGGTATTAGCTATTCTGTCTCATGAACTTCATTGATCAATACAAGCTAAATAGTGCAATAATTAACTGCATCATGACCTATAACACACCGTTTGCAAACTAAGATAGGAGCTTTAGTACGTACATGACTAGATTGAGTTAGACTCTAGGGACTATTAAATCATATTTGTATATTTTTTCAGGTTTAAAAAATGTCAACAGTTGATGTAGGTGTTAAAAGTATTCTAAACATGCATATGTGTATGAGAGGTATTAGCAAAAGAAAGTGTTGGTTACATTAGTCTCTGTAACAAAATCCTAAAGAACAGGTTACTCATGGCTTCAGAGATTTCAGTTTGTGTTCAGCTGGTTTCATTGCTTTTAGGTCTGTGGGATTACAGATGAGCATTGCCAAGGGTAACTGTTACTTGATGGCAATCAGGATTCAATGAAAGACAAGAAGAAGAAACAGAGACCCATTCCTCAAGTCGGCTCTATTTCCTAGATTCTACTGCTTCTCAATAAAACCATCAGTGAACCTATCAATGATTTAATGCACTGATTACATCAGAGCCGTGATGATAAGAATACTCCCCAAAATCCTAATTGGTAAATATTAAGCATCTGTAAATATCCAAGTTATAACATATGAGCTCTAAAGGCTATTTTATAATAGCCTTAGGCATAATGTATGTATTTATGTGTGTGTATGTATGTATATCTACCATATCATTATATGTATTTGCCTAAGACATTATCAATTAATATTTATTATCACTTAATGTAGAGATCTACATTGAATTTTTAGTTGACCAATGCTCAGCTCTGTCCTTCTGGGAAAGGTCCTCTCCCAGGTATACCTCAGTATGAATGTGTCTGCTGTGTGATCCTTCTCTATTCCATCATCATGTAACACACGCTGCAGTTCATAAACAAAAAGTCATTCAAAGTAGGCAGAAAACAATTAATCATTCCTTTCATTTATATCTCAAATGATATCCCACTTCCCAGTTACCCCTCCACAAACCACCCATCCCACATCCACCCTCTCCTCCCTCCCCTTTTCCTCTACGAGGATACTTTCCCACCCACCCACACTCTCCCGCCACCACTCCAATATCCCACTATGGTAGGGCATCAAATCTCCACTGGACCAAGGTTCTCCCCTCCCATTGATGTCAAACAAGGGCTTTCTCTGCTACATATGTATCTAGAACCATGGATCCCTCCCTGTACATTTCTTGGTTGGTGGTCTAGTCCCTGGGAGCACTGGGTGGTCCAGCCAGCTGATGTTGTTCTTCCTATGAGACTGCAATCCCCCTCTCCTCCTCCAGTCCTTCCTCCAGCTCCCCCACCCTGGGTCCCTGAGCTCAGTCTGATGATTGGCTTCAACCATCCACATCTGCATTGGTCAGTTGCTGGCTGAACCTCCCAAGGAACAGCCATAACAGGTGCCTAACAGCAAGTGCCTCTTGGTAAAGGCAATAATGTTGAGTTTGGTGTCTGCAGACAGGCTAGATCCTCAGGTGGGGCAGTCCCCTGATGGCCCCTCCTTCAGTCTCTGTTTTTCTTTGTTTTGTTTTGTTTTTGTTTTTTGTTTTTTTTTGTCCCTGTTCTTCCTTTGGACAGGAGCATTTCTGGGTTAACAACATTGAGATGGGTGGGTGGTCCTATCCCTCAACCAGGGCCATACCTATCTACTGGAGGTGATCTTTACAGGTTCTATGACTGCTTCTCTGTTTATTTTGGCTAAAGTCCTCCCTGTTGGATCCTGGGAAACTCTCTTTTACCTGGCTTCTGGGACCCTCCAGTGGCTGTCCCCAGTTCCTCACCCCCCACTGCTGCATATTTTTATTCAACTTCCTGAACCTCTATACCTCTCTCCTGTCCCCTCCTGTACCATATACTGCCTCCCTTATTACCTCCTCCTCCTCTCTCCCAGGACCCCCCCCCCCACACTTCCTCTACCTTCCATGATCATCCTGTTCCCGTGTCAATGCAGGACTGAAACATTCATATCCTGGTCTTCCTTACTCTTAAGTTCCATCTGGCCTGTAGGTTGTGTCATGGGCATTGTGAGCTCTCAGGGCTAATATGCACTTATCAGTGAGTACATATTGTCTGTGTTGTTTTGTGTCTGGGTTATCTCACTCAGGATAATATTTTCTTGTTTCATCCATTTGCCTGTGAATTTCATGAATTCATTGTTTTTAATAGCTGAGTAATACTCCATTGTGTAAATGTACCTCATTTCCTGTATCCATTCTTCTGTTGAGGGACATCTGGGTTGTTTCTAGCTTCTGGCTATTATGAATAAGGCTGCTATGAACATAGTGGAACATGTGTCTTTGTTATATGTTGGAGCATCTTTTGGGTATATTCCCAGTAGTGGTATAGCTGAGTCCTCAAGTAGTACTATGTCCAATTTTCTCAGGAAAACCAGACTGATTTCCAGAGTGGTTCTATCAGCTTGCAGTCCCAACAGCAATAGAGGAGTGTTCCTCTTTCTCCTTATCCTCACCAGCATCTGCTGTCACGTGTGCTTTTGATCTTAGCCATTCTGATTGGTCTGAGGTGGAATCTCAGGGTTGTTTTGATTTGCATTTCCCTGATGATTTGCATTTCCCTAAGGACGTTGAACATTTCTTTAAGTGCTTCTCAGCCATTCAAGATTCCTCAGTTGAGAATTCTCTGTGTAGCTCTGTACTCCATTTTTTAATGGGGTTATTTGGTTCTCTGGAGTCTTAACTTATTGAGATCTTTGCATATATTGGATATTAGCTCTCTACCAGACATAGGGTTGGTAAAGATCTTTTCCCTATCTGTTAGTTGCCATTTTGTCCTGTTGACAGTGTTCTTTGCCTTACAGAAGCTTTGCAACTTTATGAGGTCCCATTTCTTGATTCTCGATCTTAGAGCATGAACCATTGGTGTTCTGTTCAGGAAATTTCCCTCTGTGCCCATGTATTCAGGCTCTTCCCTACTTTCTCTTCCATTAGATTCAGAATATCTGTTTTTATATGAAGTCCTTGATCCACTTGAACTTGAGCTTTGTTCAAGGAGATAAGAATGGATCAATTTGCATTCTTCTACATGCTGACCACCAGTTGAACCAGCACTACTAGTTGAAAATGCTATCATTTTTTTTCCACTGGATGGTTTTAACTTCTTTGTCAAAGATCAAGTGACCATAGGTGTGTGGGTTCATTTGTGAGTCTTCAATTCTATTCCATGGATCTACTTTCCTGTCTCTGTACCAATACCTTGTTGTTTTTATCATTGCTTTGTAGAAGAGCTTGAGGTCAGGGATGGTGATTCCCCCATAACTTCTTTTATTAAAGTTGAGAATAGTTTTCGCTATCCTGGGTTTTTTGTTATTCCAGATGAATTTGAGAATTGCTCTTTCTAACTCTATGAAGACTTGAGTTGGAATTTTGATAGGGATTGAATTGAATCTGTAGATTACGTTTGGTAAAATGGTCATTTGTACTACATTAATCCTGCCAATCTATGAGCATGGGAGATCTTTCCATCTTCTGAAATCTTACTCAATTTCTTTCCTCAGGGAATTGAAGTTCTTGTTATACAGATATTTCATCAAGATATTTTATATTATTTGTGACTATTGTGAAGGGTGTTGTTTCCATAATTTAATTTAATCTAATCATTTTTTGAAATGAGGTATAATCTATCTCCCCAGGCTAGTATAATTTTGATAGTGTTCTTGCTTTAAATTCCGAAGTGTTGAGATTTTGGGAGCACATATCTGGGCTAAATCTTCTAGTTTTAAAGTACTCTCCATGAGTTAGAGAGGAGAGGAATCAAAAATATTCCACATATTCAAACTCCACGTCTCATCTCCTATAATGACAGGATGATGTTGATTTGAAGACTTTGAGAAAACTCTTGATTGCAGGTTTTGGCCATGATAATTATAGACTTTACCATTGGTTGGCAAATGAAATTTTAAACCACCTAAAAATGTAAGATAATCATTAATTAGGATATTGATTTAAATAAATTAAGAAATTAGAATTATGTATAAAAGTTGGTGGTCTTGACATTAACAATTTGTATATGTAGGAGTAAAAGCCTAAATAAAATGTTTAAAAGAAACTTTAGAAACAGCTTCAGATAGAGACCTAGCATCCAGAGTATATCTTGAATGAAATTTGGGATTAATGTGGAAGCATTAGCAAAGTTTTGCACATTTGTATTTGTTTCTGAGTCCATTCAAGATCAGGTGACTTTAGGGTGGGTATGGTTGTATTCATATATTTTCTCCTATTGTAACAAGAAACCTGAGAAACTAAACTAGACAAAGTAAAAGTTTATTTTGTGTCATGACTTCTGATACTTGGCTTTAGTCCATGGTTCCTTGGCACCATCTCTAAGTCTAAAGTATGACTGAACATCATGGTGGGAACATTGTGTTTCCAGTGACTTATGTGCTTTTACAGTTTGCATTTCTTCCTAATAGCACCCCTTGGCTAGAGACCAAGCCTTCATCCCTTCACTTTTCAGAATATATCCTAAATCCACACTCTAATAGAGATGACAGGACTGTCAGGATACAATAGAGAAAATGGGTAACTCAGCATGAAGATATGTTTGCTTCCAGAGCTATGTGCTAAAAAGGATTAAAGAGAAAAGGATATGGTACTAAAGTAGACCAATTATCTGAGCTATTAACATTAGCAGTATCTACAGGAATGGCTGTCTACTTTCTCAGTTACAAGTGATTAAAGGGAGACGAAGACACTAGCCAATTATTTTTCTGTGAAGTAAGAAATTTCATCTGCTGAAACTGAAGAGTTGTTTCATAAGTTAAGAGCACTTGTTATTCTTGAAGAGGACCCACTTTGATTCCCAGCACCCATAGATAGCTCACAATGATCTCTAACTCCATTTCTAGGGAAAGCTACACCCTCTTCTCTCTTCTTTGGACATCAGGCATGCACATAATACAATGCATGTGTGTGTGTGTGTGTGTGTGTGTGTGTATGTATGTATATGATGTATGTATATATACATATACATGATGTATGTATATATACATACACGTATATGTATACGTATACATATATAATGTATGTGTACTATATATGTGTGCAGATACATATATGCAGGCAAAATACACTTACGTAATAGTAAGTAAGTAAGTTCATAAAAAGAAAATAAGAAATGTTGTCTCCTGAAAATAATTGTAGGTGAAGAGATGTGGGACATGTAATATATGCAGAAAAAAGAATTATAGTAGTTTCCCCTATCCTAGGTAAGGCTCTATGTTCTATGCCTTTTTGATGAGGCTTGAAACTATAGATAGAATCAAAGATAAGATGTAAGTGTCGTCATACCAGACCTTCTTCTGAGGAAAGAGAGAGCTACTAAATAAGTTCTGGGTAGATATCACATTCCATGTGTATATGCTGGGCAGAAGAGTATATAACAAGACATGAGTCTGTATGCAATGGTGCTTCGTATAGTTGAATGAATTATTTGATATAGGGAAAATAACTTTGGAGATTGTGGCATGACGAACAAACCTCAGGAAGAGAAGGAACAGCTATAGCACACACACTATAGTTCAATAGTAGGTACACATTTTCTCTGAGATTATGTTATTTGATCTTAGCAACGCTTATGAAAGTTAACAATTACTCTGTGTTTAAGAATGATGTAGTAAATCTAACACAAACCCAATCATCTGGTCAATAATCCAACTTTGTGTACTCCACTGTTAATCAGGCCTTCCTTGAATGGTCACTATGGAACACAGGATGATAATCAAAAGAGAAAATTCTCCTTTAAGAATTCAGATTAATTTTTCTTGCTAACAGCTATGTTACTCTATGGTAATAGCTTTCATATTGAAACTAGAAAATGCTATTTTTTTATGCCAAAGGTCCTATGTGTAGCTTATTTTTTGTTTCAGATATGTCTATTGTCTGTCACTTATAGATAAAGAAATATCTTTAATACTGGTACAATGAGTAGTAATTTCTCCAATTGTTAAAGAAAGAGTATACCCAAGGATGCTTAACTATCAGGTTTGCTGAAGATCCTTCTAGTTGATGTCCACATTTTAATAAAATTGGTTACTGAGTATGTAATTTACCTCATTTTAAAGCATTTTCCCGACCACTTTGGGAAAATCAAAAGCAATGGTAACTTTCATTGTAATGACACTTTCTGAATCTACTTGATAGAGATAGAGCCAAAAATGCTTTTAGCCAGGCCTTAAGGTGGCAATTCCTCTAAAGCAAAAATTGCCTTTTTTTCCATTTCCATTTTCTATCAACTGACAATTCAAACTGCTCCCTGATACAGATATTGTAACCGTCTGAAGATACTCAGCTTGAAAATATAAAACAGGCTATGCATTTCAATTACAATAAAATGTTAATTATATTTCTTTCTCATTAAAATTGATTTGTTTTTAATAATTCTTACCTAAATATACCAGATAAAATATTTAAAAGCTATTTTTTTTCAATAAGGCTAGTGACTGTTGGAGAAAAGTATCACACTTGTAATTCTAGTACTCAATACACTAATGTAGGGAGACCGCCTTGCCATGGGCATCAGGCAGGACAGATTACATGGCAAACTGTTGGCCAGTTAGAGTAACAGCAATAAGAAAATTGATTGTTTGTCCCTTGTGACTTACAGTATGTTTACTCTTCTCTTTATCTTGAAATACACACACACACACACACACACACACACACACACATTATCCTCATTATCCTCATTAGGACTGGCTTAATAGTCATATTTTTTTAATTTGTCCTAGTATGGAACGTGTTTTACTTCTCCTTAAATTTAACAGACAGTTTTGCTGGGCATAATAGTCAGGAGTAACAGCTATGGTCTTTAGAGACTTGGAGGACATCTTTCTGAACACCACTTTGGCTTTAAAGGTTTCTGAGTTATAACTAGATGTTATTTTAACAAGTTCACCTTTACAGATATCTTGGTCTTTCTTTCATATCACTTTCAATATGATTTCTTTATTCTGCTAGTTAGGCATAATATTAAGCCAACTCCTAATGATTTTTTATGTCATTAGTGCATTCAGCAAACCTCAGAGAAGCTTTTTGTAGTATATGGAAGTTAACACTGAAACCGACAACTAGTCAAAGTATAAGGAATGAGATATTGTGGAATCCTTGGCCCAAAATTGGACATCTTTATCACATACCCTCATCCCATGGCTCATAATTCCTTTTGGAGGAGAGGAAAGATAGATTGTAAAAGCCACAAGTTGTGGTTGACTACAAAAGAAAAAAGTATGTGTACATAATATCCAGTTGTGCATAAGAACTCACAGTGATTGAGACATCCTGTGCAAGATCTTTAGAAGCTCAGGATCCCACCCTAAGGAAGAGAAGTGGAAAACAAGCACCACCCCTTGATGAGGAGCTATTAGCAATTGATAGACTCTGGAAGATGGATAGATAGTCTCTCTCTCTCTCTCTCTCTCTCTCTCTCTCTCTCTCTCTCTCTC
>NW_021620921.1:6018379-6045661 GCF_004785775.1 Grammomys surdaster | reverse complement strand
CTCTCTCTCTCTCTCTCTCTCTCTCTCTCTCTCTCTCTCTCTCTCTCACACACACACACACACACACACACACACACACACAAACACACACACTATTGTTGTTGTTGTTCCATTCAATAAATCAACAATATTAAAATATAAAGGTGATTTGAGTGACTATAGACATCCAACATAAATAATCAAGACTCTCACCCTTCATTTTGTTTTGGATATACCAGAACTCTGTTGTTAAACAACCTATAGGGCATATTGAGAATACTTAGAAAAGACTATTCTTAACCACAAAGTTGACAGTAAAATAAATTTTCTGATACTCTGTGATTATATTTTCAATCAATTCTAACAACTTACAAGCCTGGCTTTCACAGAGCCTATATTTCCAGAGGATGACTCGGTTAACAACCTATCAGGGAACATAGTAGCAAGTAGGCAGACTTGGAACTAACTGGGCCAGTAGCTGAGAGTTTATATCTTGATCAGCAATCAAGAGGCAAAGAGGTCAAGAGTGGGTCTTCTCAAAGACTGCTCCCAGTGCCACACCTCCACCAAGGGCACATTCCATAATCACCAAACACTCAAATATATAAAACTATGGGGAGTCATTCATATTTAAACCACTACAATGGTCAAAGTGATGGAATCCCAAACATTTTTTATTGGCTATTTTATTTATTTCTTTTTTAAATGTTATTCCCTTTCCCGGTTTCTCCTTCACAAACCAAACAATTTTTAAAGTAATAATAATAATTTTTGTCATTCATGGTAAACATTCATGAGAATGCTGTTATCCTGGCTCTGTTCCAAGAAATTACTTGGGATCAAGTTTCATCCAGAACTAAAACTGAGGACATGGTTGCTCAGTTTAAAAATTTAGTATTGTATGCAATCCCCCAACTAAAACAACACTAAAACTATCATAAATTAAAAAGTTTAGATTACCACTGAGCCCACTGGACCTCTAAAGTATACTTCTATATTTCCTCACTCTTAACTTCTATAGCCATATTGATTCTTCCATCAATTTGTAATTAGTAAATATTTCCAACTGTGTTGGATATCATGAATCACATCACATGTTATTAATAAAGCTTGATATTGTTTCTGAAAATTTTCCAACATAAATAATTATTCTTTATTTAGAGAAGAAATTTTCATCCTAACATTTATCCTCAAAATCCATTATTGTCATTTTAGCAAAATAGATTAAAAGATCTGCAATGGTTATTTCAAGGCATTCAATTAGAAGAGTAAAGTATCGAGGTTGCCACAAATCTATGATTAGAAAACACTTTATTATGCTCTTGACAAATGAGAGTTTTTAGTTTCTATGAAAAAGAAGCATATAAACTTCAAAAGAGTTTTACTATGAGTTGGAAAGGAAGATGAAGTGAAATTAAATTGTTACATTAGATCTGGGCATTAGATCACCCACAGCATTCACAATTCTGCACATGGTTTTAGAAACTGTATCACTTTTGTTGTCTGTGCTTTGATATGGCTTGACAACAGCTTCATGCACCAAATATAGCCTTCAGATGTTAGATATAAAAATACAACCTAGAAATGTAAATAGTTTTAAAAATAAACCAAGAGTATATGTAATATTCTTATATCTGGGAAAGTAAGAGAAACAGAGTTTAAGAACTTTTGGATGATTGAATACCAAACTTTTGAAAAAAAAAAAGGGTTTCAGTTAGCTTTGTGAACATTCTTAACTAGTAAATTTCCATTTCACAAATAATACACTGTATTGCCACCAATATATGTATATGCTTATGGGTATGCATATGTATACACATGTATTTACCTTCATTGTATGTATATGTGTATTTTCATTATTTCAGTACGTGATACAGAGTAATTTTAGAAGCATCATTTTACCATTGGAAAGACTGAGACCACTGCAAATGTTTATTATTTTTCAGTATTTCATTTTTTTCACTGTCTCTCAATATAATATTTGTATTAATTATATGAGAAATTTGAGAATTTCATACAATTAACACTGATCATACTCACTTCCCATTTTTCCCAGGTCAACTCTCCTCCCCTACAACCTCCACAAAACAAAACAAAACACAATGCAATCTCACCAAGTTGAATTTGTGTTGCCCATATACACATTGGAACATGATCAAAAAATGCCAGTGTCTAGCTCCTTAAGGAAAACTGAATCTTTTCTTACCCCACCTTCCCTTCAGAGGACATCAACTGTGAAGAGCTACTTTTCAGAATCTTTATCACAGTTTTTAAGGAATCTCCTCAATAGCTTCCCGTATGAACTGTTTCTTTTGAGGGAGAGTGCATGTCCAGAAGGCTTTGATGTTTCTCATTCTTGATTATGAAAGTGGAGTCATTTATACCACTGCACAAGAAGCTTCAGTGAGCACAGAAGCCTTTGGCAGCATGGATCATAAACTTGTACATGGTTGCCAGTGGTAGCTTGGATCATGGACATTAACATGGTCCCAGGTGGCAGCACATGACACCTTTTATCACAGAACTGTTTAAATGATTCTTTAAAGTCACCCATATATGGCATTAGAATAAATTTTTAATGAGAACAGTATCTTCTTATTTGTTAACAATCTACATATATATTTCTTACATTTCTTCCAAATGTTTCTTGGCTTCAAGTTTGTAGCTTGTTCTATAGCTGGAATGTAAGTGGCCTAAGAGATTATAGAGATTATTCCAAAAGTGAGGATAGAAAAAAAGTACATGGAAGTAGTATCCCTGATAGATTTAAACACTAATGTTTTTACAAGATATTGAAAGGCTGCTTTCAAACTCAAAATTTGTGTGAAGAAATAGCATCAAGTAATAGTGTGGTAGGCATAACACTGTGAACGCCAATGTGGACACTTCATGATAATAAGGACTTTTGTAGGCCCTGTAAACAGAGACGATAACAAAGAGTCCTAGTTAATACTGACCTTCCAACAGACAACAAGAATGCCTAAATAAAGAGGAACTAGACAAAGTGGAGCCTGACAATCTCTTAAAAGAAAGAATGTTTGACAAGAATAGGAAGCATTTCAAAGAAATATCTTACATTAAAACTTAGTAGAAAAAAATTAGTGTTCAAGAAGGAAGAAATGATAAATAAAACCTAAACACTAAAAACTTTTGAAGTTTTAGCATGTTTTCTGACCTGATACAGAAAAATGAAGCTACAACAGAGAAATTAAAGCTAAATATGGAATGAAGTGGAAAAAAATAGAAAAGACAGTTGTCAAGAGCTCAGTGTGTGTGAGTGTGTGTGTGTGTGTGTGTGTGTGTGTTTGTGTGTGTGTGCTTGGCCTAAAAAGGTGATCCTTTGGGATATACACAGTACAAGACATTGCTGAGTGGACACTCATGATCATGGATGGGCTGAGGTGAGAGGTGAGGGTGTGCTGTAGATTATATCTTATAGATTACACTGTCCTTTCCTAAAATAACTTCCTATAGTGACTATTTTGATAACAACAGGAGATTTTGTTTATGCTTTTTTTCTGTTTCCAGTAATAATTTTAAAAAGATGTACTATCAGGTAGAATATATGGTATGGGTTATCTGCCTTCATAATGGTTCTGCCTACACACCAAGATGGTTGATTTCTTCTACCAGTAAAATGTGAAATTCTTCAATTTTTTTCTTCTCTAAAAGGCTTTAGCTAGTGATTTTGTTCTTGATCATGACAAAGAACTGTGGTTTTTATTTATTCCTTCACGTACAGGATAGGATCCAAATTTTGTGGGCCCTGGGACTTATTACTGAAAGATAGCTTTAAGAAAATTAATACAAAATGATAAGTACAAAATGAAGCAAAGGTCCTTGAGAAGCAAATAACACATCCCAGGATTTATGTTTCATTAACTCTTAGGCAAATTAGCCTTTGTGAAGTATGTGTTGCAAAAGATCCTCTTCTGCCCAAAATTAGGATGTGCAACAGAACACTCTGTGCTGGCTCCATGTCACAGCTAACTTGTCAAAGCTGAGGGCAATGCAGGACAAATATCTTAAATTCTACCATGAGTTCTAAGGAATATGCAAAAGTTTGAGCAGAAAGTAGCTTAACTGGTACATTTTTTATTTTCTTTCACACTTTCGGACTTGTTTTTATAAGAGAAAGGTAGAGGACAAGTGAAGGGAATTTGTTCAACAAAATCAAAACACAGAGTTCTGCTGCCTTTCCCCAACATAAAGTATAGGATGTTTATATATAAGAGAATGAAGTGATGGAAAATAAACAGATAGTTATCAGATAACCTGCCTAAATCGTTAATAACCTATAGATGTTCAGAATCCTAGACTTTCCTAGTCTATGAATTACACTTGAAAAAAGTCTTAAAAAGTTATATGTCCTGAAACTTGTAATCATAAATAAAGAGGGAATTAATGAATGTTCACCTTACTAAAGTACTTCATAGGTCAGGCATACATGAGCTTTAGTGACTTGAGCTGAATCAACTTCTTAATGTCTGAACATAAAATATTGGAGTCATTCTGATGTGACCACCAAAGGCCATGGTCCCTGGGCAAAGGAGACTTGGTGCCACTTCTTAAGATCATTATATAAGAAAGAAATTATTCCTTTCTGTCTTGTGTCAATAGAATTCTTTAAGTTATGCTCATTTGAAAGTTGTTCTGTATTTGTTTGTGGAAGTCCTTAGAGGAAATTAGGGTTATGTATACATTAGGATTAGATATTGTACCTTAAATATATTTGTTTCATAATTTCATGTTAGTTGGCTATGCTAAGTTTTTTGTATCTTTATTAATTGCTTGCTAATGAGAAAAACATTGCTTTTCAGAAAACTGGTCTAGTGTTCATCCAGAAGTATTTTTAATTTGCTCTCCTCTGGCACCTTTAAACTTTCAGGTCTTACAAAAAGACCTCTGATTCTTTCTTCCTGTAGTTGTTGATTTTGTTCTGTTTTATTTTGTTTTGTGAAGGATGAGATATGTGTATCTATTTTCATTCTTATACATACATTAATCTAGTTGCATAGTGCAATTTGTTAATGAGGCTCCTTATTGTCAAATGTATGACTTTTACCACTTTGTCAAAAGCAGAAGACATTAACTGAGTTTATTTTTTCTTGCACTGGTCCACATATCTGTATTTTACCAGTGTCTGCATTTTTTTTTTTTTTACTGTGGTACAATGTTTACTATGTGCTCTATGGTACAATTAGAGATCAAGCACTTTGATATCTTCAGCTTTATTCTTTTTGTTGAGGATTACTTTACCTATTCACGGGCTTTTGTGTTTCTACACAAATTTTAGGATTATTTTCTCATTAGGATTCTTATGCTATGAAGAATCTCATTAGAATCATTATATGGATTATACTGAGTCTCTAAATTTCTTGTGTTAATTTGCCCATATTTACAATATGAATCCTGTCTACTCATGAAGAGAGGAGCATGATGAATATTCCCAAACGTTGACAACATGGGATAAATAAAATTAAGATGACTCTCTTCACCAAGGAAACAATCACCAGTGGAAAGAGACACTGACACTGATGTAATGGAGAAAAATCTTCACCATGTCTCTCTGTCAGGAGATTTATACCTAGGGCATATAAAGAACTACAAAAAATAAACATCAGACACCAAAACACCCAATTAGTAAAATAGTTAATAAACTGAATCATCAGTTCTCAAATAAAAGGAAAACAAATTGTCAATAAATGTAAAAACTCGATCAAAATCCTCAATCATCTGAGATATGCAAGTTAAAACACTGTGAGGCTTCATCTTAATTCTACGCCAATAAGTTTGGCTGTAATGAAGACAACTGCAGAAGAAAACAGCACCAAAAACAATCCTTATTCCTTCTGTTAATAAAAGCACAGAGCCTACATCTGTCTGTTCTAGGTCTCTTGCATATATGTTGTGGTTGTTGAGCTTGGGGGTTTGTGGGACTTCTAATAGTGGAAATAGGGGCATCTCTGACTCTTTTGTCTGCTCTTTGGAGTCCTTTCCTCTTACTGGATAATTTTGTCCAGATTTGATATGATGGCATGTGTCTCAACTTATTGTATCTTGTTATGCTCTATTTGGTTGGTAACCAAGGAACATCTGCACTTTTCTGAAAGTAAACATAGGAACAATAGATCTGAGGGAGATGGGTGGTAGCAGGGAGGACTGGGAGGAGTAAGGGGAAGAGAAACTGCAATTGGAGTGCATTTATGAGAGATGAATAAATAAAAATAAACCAGGAAGGATATAAGCTTGGTGCTTGAAGATAGCTCAGCAGTTAAGTATATTGGATGATCTTCCAGAGGACTGAGTTTAATGCCCATCACCCACATAGCAGCTCACAAACGTCTGTGAGATCTAGCACCCTCTTCTGATCTCTTCAAGGCACAAAGCACATAGTACACATACAAAAAACACTCCCCTAAATGCAAGGTTTTGTTTTGTTGGGCTTTTTGTTTGTTTCTTTTTATGAATACAAACTTTACAGTCACTATAGAAATCTGTATGGTGGTATCTCCAAAAGAGTAAAAATAGAACTACCACATTATTTTGGCTCTATACTGGAAGGAGTAAGACAACATGGCCCAGATATTTTTGGATGTCCATGTTAATAGCTTCACTGTTTAATAACAATAGTCAGGAAATGGAATGAAATAATTAATGGTCAAAGAACATGAGGTATCATATATACACAAATATATATATATATATAAATATATATATATATATATATATATATATATGTATGTATTACATAGCCATAAGGAAAAATGAAATATGACATTAGTCTCAGATTATCCATTGCCACATTGTTTCGCTTATGTGTAGAACTTAAAGTTATAGAGATGTCTCTGTGTGTGTACTGATAGGTCATGAAATAGTAAGGAAATCATAATAAAGAAGAAAGTTCTTCAAGGAGGTAAGATATTGAGAGGCTATTAGTAAAAGGTCACGCACAGCTTGGACAGATCACAGCAGACTAGACAGTTCCACGAGGGGAGGTTTATTAAGATAGTGGGAGAGCGGGAGGAGAGAGAGAAGAGTCGAGAGGTGGAGGCCGGCCATGACCACATGGAGAGAGGGGGAAGGGAAGGGAGGAGGGGAGATGGCAACCTGTAGGCGCGGGGTCGAGGGGCCAAGAGAGAGAGAGAGAGGAGGGTCCAAGCAGCCCCTTTTATAGTGGGCAGGGTTACCTGCCTGTTGCCAGGTAACTGTGGGGAGGAGCATACCTGGCCGCTTCCAAGTAACTGTGGAGGTGGAGTTTAACAGATTACTAACATTCCCACATTTTGGTTTAATTAAAAAGAAAAATTAGAAAGAGGTGACGGAGAAGCAGGAATAGGGTCATCATGCAATCTGGCTACTTCCTGCTGGCATTAGGGGCGACGTGTCTCTAGGGGGAATCTAGAAGAATGTATATGGGGGTTGTTTGTCCAGTCTTAGGAGAGCTGGCTGTTTTCTGCTGTCCAGGGTCTATGGAGTAAGCCATCTGAGGATAGGCCAGAAGGAACAGGTCCAATAGAAGCAGCTGTGTGTGTAGCAGGAGATGGAATATCTGAAGGTTGTTTCTCTTGAGCTGTATTGGATGCACCTGGACTTGACAAGATGTAGAAAGTAAGATTAAGAACACTTGGAGAAAGATTTTTTCTAAGATGTACATTTGAAACCCAGAGGGATCCCACCCTTTGTTATAGGTAGTGAGTGGGAATTTTAGGCAGATGTACTTATCTGGATGGCATCCATGAGAGGTAGATCTGAGTGGGTTTCCTGTAGCTTATAAGTTTACAAAAGAGATAACAGCATGAGTTAACACAAGTAGTCTTTCAACTGAGTTTAGGAAATGAGGTAACAGATAAAATCTGTGAAAACTTAGCTGTCAATGTAGTCAGAAGTCTGATAAAGAATAAACAATCTACCAGTTATATATTATTTTTAAAAAATGACAGTCTCCACTAGCCAACAGTTCCCGTGGTTTTCATAGTCTCTTGGGTAAAGTCAGTCTGGTTTCTAAGCGCAGAAGCCACAGGGCTTTTTTCTGTGGAATGGATACGTGTGGCATGAGAAATGATTTACCTTGTTTTAGTCAAGTCATTTGACTCGGGGTATCCAGTTGTGTTTGTCCACATACAATCTAGGGTGTATGTTCTAGGAATCCGGCGTCCAGGTCTTCTGAAACCATCTTGGGCTAACGGTTAGAGGCTTTGGGAATTCTGTCGGCCATACGCTTAAAAATACTATCAGCAGACCAGATTGAGAGCCATAAGGATTGGTTGTAACTGAATAGAATAATAGCAGTAGTAAAAATCTATCAAGACAGAGCCTTTCTTATCCTGTCTTAAGTAAGTTTGGCAGGTTGTGTAGGTAGAGAAAAGCACATTTTTGTATTAGCATAGAAACAATTTGGCTAAGCTGGATCATACAGCTGGCAGATTGGACTATGAGCCAGTTGTCACAGGCGGTTCAGGTCTGCAGGTAGCAGCACAGCTGCAGGGCGGGACTTCCTGTTAGCTGCTGGAAGTTGTTGCCCAGTGACTCTGGTGGCTGCATTTAGGAAAAGTAAGCATTTTCTGTATCACTGCAACGTTAGTTGTTTTTGTAGCAGAAGGCACCGCTAGTACTTAATTTACAGGTCCCAGGCGGCAGGATGTAAGGGGAAAACCCAGAGCAGAGCTAAGAACCATAGAGAGGAGGGACCAGGCAAACTGGGTGACCAATCACAGAGGAGGCGAGGGGAGCTAGCTGGGCCCTGGACCCGCTAGCTTTCTAGGCAAGGTGCTGGAACTGAGGTTCCAGTCAACCTGCAAATGATGAAGGAGGAGAAAAGGGGAAAGGGCTCGAAAGACTGGCCCTTGGAAGAGACACCTAGGGACTATGGTCGGAGCCGGTGGTCCTGAGGCAAAGAAAACAGTCTGTGCAGGCCTGGCCCGGTACACAGCAGTGAGAAACTGTCTCGAGAGGAAGAGGGGAAGTGTCTCATCCAAGGGGTGCCGTCCTAGAGAGGTTCAGGGAAGGACAGGGTTCAGGGAAGGACACTCTAGCTCAAGGAATCTTCCCTGGGACCATGTGGAGGGTTACTCTGGCCAATGGGGGATGAGGAAGCTTACCAGTTCTAGGCTAGTGTGTGTGGAACCTGCAGACATCCACTAGAGTCACAGTAATTCCCCCACTTTGGTTTAATTAAAAAGAAAAATTAGAAAAAGGTGTGGGGCAGAACCTTGGATGGGGAGCAGGCAGAACACATGGAAAGGGGTATAGGGAATTTTTCCAGTTATCAGAATGCTGGCAGTATGTGTCTGTGGTTACGGATGAAGACAATGTATTGCCCATTGGTTGAGTTAGTTACCAATCTGTTAGTTCAGCGTCCTGAAATAATGTTTGGCAACAGAAATCAGGCACTGCTTATAATAATTGGGCTGTCGCGCTATCAAATAAGGACCTCGACCGGGCTAACCCACCAGAAGTTAGCCGGTCAGGATTAGCTCAATTGGTACCAGTTTTCTGTGGAGCTGTAAGAGCTGGGGAGGGGTTATGAGCTATTTCCGAGAGGGGAAAGACCACCCAAAGGGCCAATGTCTTAAGTCGAAGATCAGCTAGAGGCCATATGGACTGGGGCCACGAAAAGCCAAACCCTTAGTCCAGGAAGCGCTGGCCAGGCGCTAACCTGGTGTTCAGGGTCCCTCAAGCCGAACGGAAACTCCTTACCAATTAATCGATGTCTGTTTGTGAGTTTGTGCAGTCTGATATCAGGAAATGTGGAACCGGGGGTCTACATGCCTGTCCTGGTATCTGGCCCACATGGCAGAGTACCATGCGGGTGGCCGCAGTGGCTCAGCTTACATGGTGGAATTTTGGTGAGCCTCGCAGCAGCAGCAGCACAGGATGGGGGTTGTAGCAGCGGATGTTAATTTACCCGCTTGGTGGTAACAGGTAGCAGCAGATGAAGTCTGAGTGGTCGTTGTGTCCATCTTGTACGGTCGCAGCAGCTGAGTTCCCCGAAGTCTTTGTATCCTGGGTTTCGGCACCAATAAAAGGTCACGCGCAGCTTGGACAGATCACAGCAGACTAGACGGTTCCACGAGGGGAGGTTTATTAAGAGAGTGGGAGAGTGGGAGGAAAGAGAGAAGAGTAGAGAGGTGGAGGTCGGCCATGAACACGTGGAGAGAGGGGGAAGGGAAGGGGAGAGGGGACATGGCAACCTGCAGGTGCACGGTCGAAGGGCCAAGAGAGAGAGGAGGGGCCAAGCAGCCCCTTTTATAGTGGGCAGGGTTACCTCCCTGTTGCCAGGTAACTGTGGGGAGGAGCATATCTGGCCAGTTCCAAGTAACAGTGGAGGTGGAGTTTAACAGATTACTAACAATTAGCATACAATGAAAGAACAGAAGAAGGGAGGCTGCAAAAAGAAAGGAAACCCTCTGGAAGGAAGATGAGGAAGGGAGAAACATAGAACAATGTATAATAATACACACATATATAATTTAAATAAAAAAAATTAGCAGACAGAAAACCAACACCATAGAACATATAGTTATTGCCATATATATTACTTGATTAAATAAAGATCACTTTGGAGCCCTGAAAAGGATCATTTATTCCATTCCTTTCAGGTTTCTATTATGCTTTCATATTTGAGGTTATGGTGTAACTATATCATTCTCCCTTCCCTCTCCTTCATCTAAATCCTCCCATATACAAATCTTTGGTCTCATTCAAATTCCTGGTCACTTTTTCCATTAATTGCTATTACATGCTTATATGTATTTACATATGTATTGATGAATATATACTCAGACTATATATGTATACACATTCTGAAATATATAAACACAACCAACTCAGAATACATGGTGTTACTTTTTGTATGTTCTCAAATAAGATCACTTGACATTGGATATCTAAGTGGTGTGCTTTTCCCTGGAGCACAGTTGTATAACAGCAAGTAGCCCTCATAATTTAATTATCATTGGTCCATGAAACCCAGAGCATTGGAAAGACTAATTTTCACTGAGCTTTCTTTCATTTGATTCCCAAGCATAAACAAGAATTGCTGATGTCAGTACAACCATGCTCCAAATTTGAAACACTAGTTTCACTTTTACTATAGCACCTGTGAAACTTGACAGTTTTTCTCATTTGAACCAATTATTCAGCTTTTTCATCAATGTGGTGTCTTTTGATTAAAGGCAGTGATACTTTGATACATTCAACACACATTTTAGAGGAATAATTTGGCCAGTTAAAATAATTATTAAATTATAGTCATAAGAGTTACAAAGTATGTCAAAAACATTCAAGTGATCTGGGAAGACCCAATGCATGCAGCTCTGTGGGGGCTGGGCATTCATTGCTTCTGTGGCTTTTATCCATATTTCTACTGCACATCCTTCAGTAGTCACCATTGTTACTGCATTATCTTTTAAAATATAAACAAACTGCCCTTCCTATCCATCAGTGGTAACAGCTGCCATTTAAAATAGAATATTTAAACTGCTAACAAACAGTTATCATACCATTCCATAATTATGAGGAATAGGCTCAGAAATTTCTGTGGAAACTGATTAAATTAGGATATCTGTGACTACAGGAAGTCAAATTGAGAAGAAAGGGACCCTGTCAGGTCTCTAAGTAATAGCATGCCACACTAAAATTAGTTATTTTAATACTAAGTGTTTAAGAAATTATAAATTCTTAGAGTTGAATTTTCAAGCTGGACATGGTGGTACACAGATGTAATCTCAGGACTCAGAAAGCTGAGGAAGGAGAATCATGAGTCCAGTGCTAGCTTGAAAAACCTGAATTACAGTCCATCCTAGGCTACAGAGAGAAAAACCCTGTCAAACAAAACAACCAAAACCAAACTCACAATGCATGAAAAATATGAAAGAATGTTTCTTTCTGTATCTGAACTCCCCTGTGTTTTTTCATTGAACTTTTGCACCCTATTATACTTTTGGATGTAATATAGAATTAGCACTAATTCCTAGTTCTTTGGAAATCAACATTTTTTTTACATGCATGTGCTCAAGTTCAATTTTAGACTATCAGACATATTTGCACAGTGCACATTGATTCGTATGGAAAAGAACTGGCCATTTGGTGAGTAAAAGTGTGGTCTCATCTGTAGGTACTCCAGCATTTCATCACGATAATTTGTTTCTGCAGATAATCTGTGCCTCGTTATGCACAACCTGCTCCTCCTCTCACAAACAATGAGAGGTATCTTCTGCTTTCATGGGATATTAATAATGTTCTGGGTTCTACTGAACATCTGCCCTTCATAGATTTTTGATAAATCATCCTTATATCCCCATTATAATCTGTGCTCTCACTCTCAAATTCTTCTTGTTGTTCTATAACTGGATAATGTCTGTGGTCTTAGCTTCCTCGTTTCCCTCCTTATTCCTTGCAGGCAGTCTGTCTTCTAGGGAAAGAATATTCTAGATCTTCAGCTTCCCATATCCTGGTCTTTTTCACTTCCAAACTCAAGTAGCTAGATATTTTATTTCTTCTATGTACCATATTTATCTTAAAGTTTCAAAACAAGTACTCAGTATCATCCACAGAACTCTTTAAGAAGAGTGTGGTGAATTCTGAGGTAAAATTAAAAAGAACTATATCCAGAATTTTCTATAATCCTTTGAAGATAACCCATCAGCTTAAGGTGACAGTTTTATACGTCATATCTAAACTTTTTGTGCTTTGGTGACCTCATTGGATATAGAATGAGAAATATACAATATTCTTGAAGATGTGACTTTAAGAAATAGCCAAACCAGTATTTGATGCAAAAAAAACTGATTTTTAAAATCAATTCAATGAATATATCAACTTTAAGTTGATTATTGCCTCAAATTAGCAAATTCATCTTCCCTACCCCAGGATTAGATGAAATAGTAATTTCAATAATTTTATATGTGGAAATTTCTTCTTTTTCAGATAGAATGGATAGCCCAAAAAGACAAAAGCTGTACTAGTATCCTAGCTTAGTATTTAGTAGTAACCCAGTCGTTTCTTGTCGTTGTTATTTGTTTGTTTGCTTGCTTCTATTTTTTGCTGTGTCTCCTAGAACACATAGGAGCCATTTAAAGCAGTGTGTCAAGTGTATCTGTTGGCAGAAGAAAACATGCAGTGTTCATTTTTAAAACAGAGGGCAGTTAGTGGTAGAATAGTTCTCAAAACCCCAATCACTTGCCCAGCTACTGAGTAAACTGCAACAGTGCATATTAAGGATGTGTGTTGAGTAGGGCTCACATAGTCACCTACGACATGTATAGAATCCAGAAACATATGTTGCAGAAATATCCATGGTCACCACAAACACAGCCAATGCAATTCTGTTTTCTTATCTTTTCAACTAAGAATGAAAGGCTGATGGATCAGTGGCCACTACCTCAGAAGCAAGACCACAAAATCACTGTGCCCAAGTCAACATGGATACAGTTTGTCCGTGGATCCATGGGGCAGTGTGGGAAAGTGGAAAACTGTGGATGAGTGGGACATTGCAGAATAGTGTGGGGTCTGACTCCCCCTTAACCCAGCCCCTTTATCCAACTCCAGTTATATAAGGTTCTTCCCTTGTGTGAGTACTTAGGAAGAATGTGTAAGAGAGTGATTGACTTGTGATACTTTGGGACATAATTTGGGAAAAGTCAGATTTTATTATCCTAGCATTTGGAATAATATGATAGTATAGTTCACCTCAAATATTGCTCTTTTAAATTATTCTCTCAATAACATGCCTCCCTGTTGTAGTAATTAATTAAAACGGCCTCTAGCTCAAGCTGACTATCTAAGCTGCAGCGGCTCTGCCTAGCCCAGAAGCCATGTTTCTCGGCCTGAGGCCACATGCCTGCAGCAGCTAGAACCGGCCAGCCAGAAACACCAGCCCTGCCACCCACAAGATGCCAGCATGAGAGATGGCTCTGCCAATCTTCCACGCTGTCTTTGCAAGTCAGGGCATTGCCCAGACCATTCCACCATCCATGCGGGCCCAGTAAGAGAATGAGACTCTAATTCTTATAGATTAATCAAAGGCTTATATATTTGGTAATGATCAGTAACAAGATACCCATACAATCAGAAGAGTAACCCAATATCCAACCTAAACATACCAACTACCTTTGACTGCTACAGACACATAAACATTCGCCTCCATCCCCTCTTTGTCTCGTTCTCCCAGCTCCTCCTCTTCCTTTTTCTTTTCTTCTCCTTACCCCTCCTCTTCCTCTCCTAACTCCTCCTACACCTCCCTATTTTTCAATGTTTATAATCTCAAATAATAAAAATAAAGTCAGAAGTTTCAAAATGTGAGGTTGGAGAGACGTCTCAATGATTAAGAGCATAGGCTATTCTTCCAGAGGACCCAGTTTTACTGCATGACAGCTCACAGCCATCTATAACTCCAGTTCCGGGATATCTGATTCCCTCTCTTAGATTCTGCAGGTAAAAATGTGATACACAGAAGTATATGCAGACAAAATTCAGACAATCAATACATAAATTTCAAAGTGTTTTAAAGTTTCAAAATGAGTTTGTGAAATCGAAACAAACTACCGCAATGATGAAATAATAAAGTATCCATTGCAGACTGTGACATTCACAGAGAAGGTCCCTCCAGCCACAAGACATATGTACACATCACAGATACTTATGTATGAAGTCTTTTAGAGAGCTCAATATTCTGTCAGCTGCATATTTGAATTATTGTAATATTAAATTAAACTTTAAAGCACACCTGTCAGTCCTGAATAAACCTACGTTTTAAGAAAATCTACTAATTGTTATAGTAGGGATTGGGTGAGATACTTTAAACGTTATCACATACAATCCCCAGGGAAAAAATCTATGACATAAGGAGTATCTACCACTGTATCCATTTCACAAGTAAAGAGAAATCAGCCATGGAGAAGAGAATCATAGTCTGATGTCAGGCATCCTGGCTCCACAGTCCATGTGCTAAACTACAGAAGCAAAGAATTTGCTTTTACCATAAATAAAAGTACCAATAAAAATGGATCAGTACTTCAAATAAATTACATGGGGTAAGGCACATCTCTGAATATATGTCATTTACGATCTTTAAAAGGAATAGAAATGCCAATCACTTCTGAGTGACTGTAATAATCACATGAAAGGATTTTAGAAAAGCGATAGAAGGAGTGGATATAAAATTTAATTATGATGAAGTACTATTGTCTCATTGTTCTATATAGCATTTTAGAGGTGAAGAAGGAAGAATCTTTCTATTGTAGTCTTGTTGCTGAGTTCAACTTTCTTTGATACTGTAGTTTTCACATCAAATGTGTGACCCATAAAAGAAAAAAAAGAATTTACTGTATATTAAATTATGTGAAATCGTAATTTTGACATTTTACTAATTCAAAGCTACCCTAATTAAAACTACTACATAAATTAGATTAAAATATTAACATGTCATTATATCAGACTCTGATATAAACATTTACATAAAAACTTTTTAAATTAGGAAATATTTAAGTTTAAATTGTTTATTGAAAATGTCATTAAATATAGATAATCTGAATGCTAAACACAATGAAAATCTATTGATTTGATTTCTAGAATATAAATGCATATCTTTTCTTACTAAATCAAAATACTCAAAAATAGATCACTGGACACAAAAGTTGATGCCTAAAATTAACTTTCTAACATCAGACTTCCAATTTTATATGACATGGAAGATAAAATAGAGGAAATAGATAAAATAAAAGGAGCAGCAGAATTCTGTTCTTAATGGACCTGTGAACTGGTTTCAAGGGAGAAGGCACACAGATCCTGAAATGCTACACATAGTCATTATGTATGACTTGATACATGTAACTGCTCTTTCCAGTTTCAGGAAAAAAAAAACTGAGTTAGCATTTGTTTACCATAAACATACATATGAGTAGGATTAAAATATAGACCATGTGCTGGGGTTAACTCACTAGACTGTCAGCTTTGTGTTGAATGAATAATTAAGTGAACAGATAGATACAGAGGTTGTTGAACTGTTGTTAATTACTGGGCAGTAGTGATACATTAATTCCCTTTGTAACAATGTGAGAGGGGAATAAACAGAAATGTGTCTGTCGTGTCAGGTAGTGTTCATTTTCTTACATTTTTATAACTTACCTTTCATTGCTATTCTGTCTCTCTCAGGAAATTGTCAAAGTCTTCCTTTTATCCTGTCAGCACAGTTTTCTTCAGTTGTTTGGAATGTTTATACTAGTTACATTGAAATCTGTTGGGTTTATCTGACACCTGGGTCTTAAAAGCAGCTTTTATTACTTTCTTTTCTTCCTTGTGTATTTGTTGATCCTCTCTGCTACTCTATCTACCCCTCCCCTTTGCAGACAACATCACATTTCAGAAAATATATTGTGGCTACTGTGAATTCAGTCTTCCATTTCCCATTTGCTTTCTGGGGTGTATTGTTTGCTTGTTTATCTGTCTAGTGACTTGGATGGAATATTTTATTGAAGACCATTTTCTTTTCAGCATGCAGGCTCTGAAGTTGCTTCTCAAAAATAAAATTCTGCTTGTCTAGCTGTTACAAGACCAGTCAGCTAGCACTATCATTTCAAAAGGAGCCTTTCATAACTAAGCACGAACTAAGACAGTCAAAAATCAAATCAAAGCCAACAAAGCTTCTGTATATTTTGTCAACGCAGATTTAGAGAGATAGAACAGTGCTTCCTTTAAATATAAATATGTCTGAAGTATCTAAGTCAATATACTTCACGTATGTTCAGAGATAGACAAGTTGTTGAAAAACAAACATACTCTGTAAAATATTAAAAGCAAATAGAAAGGCTGAAATTTCTAAGTTAGAGTCTGTATGCTAAACACAAAGGGATGGATTTGGTATAGTGATCTCTATGAGTTGCTTATGGAATTTATTAAGTTGTGTTAATTTTTCAAGCCCTAGTTTTGGGAAAATATCAAGGATGGCACAGACCTATAGACACGAATAAATACCACTCAAATGAGGATGCATACACATACATACACACACATCTAAGGCCGCAGAAAATTCTACTTAACATATTGAATTACTTCTTAGAAGTTTTGTCTGTATACGTTTCTTGTATGAGAATTTTTATTTTCCCTGTAGTCCATAGTGCTAAATTTTCCTTCTTATTAACATTCATTAGATTGCATATACTTTGATTTTGAATAAAAGGTTTTTTAATTTTGGACAATTTTATTCATCATTTTGTCCTGATTTCTCTTAATTACCACTTCCACCTGGCCATTATATTCAGACAATGTCTCATGTAGCCCACATAAGTTCCCTACAACTTACTACAAACCAGAGAATGACCTTGAACTCCTGGTCTCTTGTCTCTACTTCACAAATAAAGATCTGTAGACATTTGGTACCAAGGCTTTAATTACTTCTCTAGAAATTGTGGTAGTTTGCATATAGAATGGCCTACATGGGCTCACATGTTTGAATACTTGGTTCTCAGATAATGAACTGTTTGGGAAGATGTGGCCGTTTTGGAGGAGGTGTGTCACTGGGGTCTTGGCTTTGAGATTTCAAAACCCCATGACATTCTCAGTGTGCTCTACCTAAGAATAATAGGAATAAAAGAGACTGAAGATTTCCAATTCAAAGGGCCAGAAAACATCTTCAACAAAATCATAGAAGAAAACTTCCCTAACCTAAGGAAAGAAATAGCCATAAACATACAAATACCTACAGAACAACACCAAGTAGATGGGATTAGAAAAAAATCATCCTGTCATATAATAATCAAAACATTAAATATATAGAACAAAGAAAGAATGTTAAAAGTGATAAGGGAGAAAGGGCAAATAACACATAAAGACAGACCTATCAGAATTACAACAGACTTTTCAACAGAGACTCTAAAAGCCAGAAGATCTTGAACAGATGTCATGCAGATTCTAAGACAACACGAATATCAGCCCATACTACTATATTCCGCAAAACTTTCAATCAACATAGATGGAGAAACCAAGATATTCTATGAAAAAAACCAAATTTAAACAATATCTTTCTACTAATCCAGTCCTATAGAAGATACTAGGAGGAAAACGCCAACATAAGGAAGGAGACTACACTCAGGAAAACACAAGAAATTAATCAGCTCACAACAAACCCAGAAGAAGAGAACCACACAAACATGATACCACCTCTAACAACAAAACTAGCAGAAACCAACAAACATTGGATTCAATTCCCCAATAAAAGGACATATGCTAATAGACTGGATTCAGATTTTTCTGCATACAAGAAACATATCTCAGTGACAAAGACTGAAACTAATTCAGAGTAAAAGGCTGGAAAAAGTTTTCTAAGCAAATGTTCCCAAGAAACAAGCTGGAGTAGCCAATCTAATATCCAATAAAATAGACTTTCAACCAAAAGTTATCAAAGAGATGGGAAGGATACTTCATACTTATCAAAGGAAAAATATCCCCAAATGAACATCTATGCCCCAAATGCAAGGGCACCTACATTTGTAAAAGAAATATTACTAATGTTCAAAACACACACTGAACCTCATACAATAATAGTGGGAGTCCCACTCTCACCAATTGACAGGTCAAAGAAACAGAAACTTAGCAAAGACATAGTAAAACTAACAGAAGTTATAAACCAAATGGATTTAACAAGTATCTACAGAACATTTCACACTAAAATAAAAGAATATACCTTCTTCTCAGCACCTCATGCTGCCTTCTCCAAAACTGACCATATAATGGGACATAAAGCAACCTCAACAGATACAAAAAGATTAAAATAATCCTATGCATTCTATCAGATCACCACAGACTAAGGCTAGTCTTCAATAACAATATAAACAACAGAAATCCTACATCCTCATGGAAACTAAGAAACTCTACTCAATGATAACTTGGTCAGGGATGAAATTAACAAAGCAATTAAAGTTAAAGACATTCTAGAATTTAATGAAAATAAAGGAACAGTATACTCATACTTATGGGGCACAATAGAAGCAGTGTTAAGAGGAAAATTCCTAGCACTAAGTGCTTTCATAAAGAAATGAGAGAGGACTACACTAGCAAGTGAACAGCACATCGAAAACTCTAGAACAAAAATAAGCAAACATATCCAAGAAGGGTAAATGGCAGCACATACTCAAACTCAGGGTTGTAACCAACCAAGTAAAAACAAAAAGAACTATACAAAAATTCGAAAAAACTAAGAGCTTGTTGAGGAAAAACAACAAGATAGATAAACCTTTAGCCAAACTAACTAAAGGGCACAGAGACAGTATCCAAATTAACAAAAATCAGTAATGGAAAAGGAGACAAAACAACAGAAACCGAGGAATTTTAAAAAATCATCAGATCCTACTACAAAAGCCTATACTGAACAAAACTGGAAAATCTAGATGAAATTGAAGCAGTCATTAAAAATCTTCCAACCAAAAAAAAAAAAAAAAAAAAAGCCCAGGGCCAGATAATTTTAGTGCAGAATTCTACCAGACCTTCAAAATACCTATTACCAATACTTCTCAAACTATTCCACAAAATAGAAAGAGAACGAACACTACCTAATTCATTCTATGAAGCAACAGCTACATTGATACCTAAACCATACAAAGACAAAACAAAGAAAGAGTTTTGAACAGTTTTACTTATGAGTATCAATATAAAAGCACTCATAAAATTCTAGCAAACAGAATCTAAGAACATACCAAAACATGCACCATGATCAAGTAGACTTCATTCCAGTGATGCAGAGATGGTTCAATCTACAGAAATCCATCAATGTAATCTACTATATAAACAAACTCAAAGAAAAAAATTCACATGATAATCTCATTAGACACTGAAAAAGGGGTACAAAATATAATACCCCCTCATGCTAAAAGTCTTGGAGAGATTAGAAATTCAAGGCCCATACATACATAAACATAATAAAAGCAGTATACAGCAAACCAACAGCCAATATCAAATTAAATGGAGAGAATCTTGAAGTAATTCCACTAAAATCAGGGACAAATCAAAGCTTCCCAATTTCTCCCTAGTTCTAGCTAGAGCAATTAGACAACAAAATGAGGTCAAAGGAATACAAATTGGAAAGGAAGAATTCAAGGTAGCACTATTTGCAGATGATATATTTTACATAAGCAACCCCAAAAATTTTACCTGAGAACTCCTACAACTGATAAACAACTTCAGCATAGTGGCTGGATAGGAGGATTTTGTGGAGGGGTAACCTGGAAGGGTGATATTGTTTGCAATGTAAATGAATGCACTGATTAATAAAAAATAACAATAAAAATTAAAAAATAACTCAAACAAATCAGTCTCCTTCGTCTACACAAAGAATAAACAGACTCAAAAAGAAATTAGGGAAGCAACACCCTTCTAAGTAGTCACAAATAATCTAAAACATCTTGTTGAAACTCAAACCAAGCAAGTGAAAGATCCAGATACAAGAACTTCAAGGCCCTGAAGAAAGAAATGGGATACAAAGCTAAACATAGAATTCTCAATTGAGAATGGCTGAGAAGCAACTAAGGAATTGTTCAACATCCTTAGTCATCAGGGAAATGCAAATCAAAATGACCCTATTTTACCTTACACCAATAAGAATAGCTAGATCAAAAACTCAGGAACAGCAGATGCTGGTGAGGATGTGGAGAAAAAGGAATACTCTTCCAAAGCTGGTATAACCACTTTGGAAATCAATCTGGTGGTATCTCAGAAAATTGGAAATAGTTCTATGTGAAGACCCAGCTACCCCATTAGTGGGCATATACCGAGAAAATGTTTCACCATATCACAAGGACTCGTGCTCTGCTATATTCATAGCAGCCTTATTTATAATGGCCAGAAGCTGGAAACAACCGAGATGTTCTTCAACAGAGAAATGAATATAGAAAATGTGGTTCATTTACACAATGGACTATTACTTAGCTATTAAAAATGAGGACATCACAAATTTTGCAGGAAAATGGATGGGAACTAGAAAATATCGTTTTGAGTGAGGTAATCCAGACCCAAAAAGACACACATGGTATGTACTTACTGATAAGTGGATATTAGCCAAAAAGCTCAGAATACCCATAATACAACTTAAAGACCATATGAAGGTTATCAAGAAGGAAGCCAATGTGGGGATGCTTCAATCCCATTTAGAAGTGGAAACAAAATAAGCATGGGAGGCAGAGGGAGGGAGTAGACTGCGTGGGAGAGGGTAGGTGGAAGGAAAAACATGGAGGTGATCAGGACGAGGTATGGGAAGAGACAGGAGAGAAGTCCAGATGGCCAGAAAAATCGACAGAAATAAGTAGCAGTGGGAGTAGGGAATGCGAGGAACCACTAAGGAGTCCCAGATACCAAGGATCCGAGAGGCTCCCAGGACCCAGTGGGGATGACATTAGCCAAAATAACCAATAGCAGGGAGATAGAACCTGACGAGTCTATCTTCAGTAGATAAACATGGCCCCAGTTGAGGGATGGGGCCACCTGCCCATGTCAAAATGTTTAAGTCAGAATTGTTCCTGTCTTAAGAAAATGCAGAGGCAAAAAAAAAAAAAATACTGAAGAAAAGGCCATCCAGAGACCATTCTACCTTGAGATCCATCCCATGTGCAGACATGAAATCCGACACTATTGCTGATTCCAAGACGTGCTTAAAGACAGGAGCCTGTCATGACTATCCTCTGAGAGGCTCTGCCAGCACCTGACTAAGACAAATGCAGATATTTACAGCCAACCATTGAACTGAGTTCCGGGATCCCAATGGAAGAGTTAGGGAAAGGAATGAAGGAGCTGAAGGGGATTGCAACCCCATATGAAGAGCAACAGCATCAACTAACTGGACCTCTCAGAGCTCCCACGGAATAAGCTACCAGCCAAAGAACATATGTGGGTTAGTCAGTGGTTCCTGCTACTACCTATGTAGCAGAGGACTGCCTTATTTGACTGCCTTATTTGACATCAGTGGGAGGGGATGCACTTGGCTCTGTGGAGGTTTGATGACCCAGAAAAGGGGGATGCTAGAAGGCTGAGAGGAGAGGGAGGAGGAGGTAGGGGTTTGTATATATATGAAGAGAGAGAGAGACAGAGACAGAGAGAGAGAGACAGAGACAGAGAGAGAGAGGTGACTCAGGTTATATGATTCATTCTTTTGGCTTCATTGATATGGTTTATAGACTAAAATTAGCAAAATGAAAAAAAAAGCAAATTTTATTCTCTATCATTAAACATACTTCCATTCATATGCATGAACATTTTTGAACTTCTACTCTTATATGGAAGATGTATAATTATGAAAAATAGATCTTAGTACTAAGAAACAATTGTGCCTATTAAATAATTAATCAGTTAATAGTTACTGATTTCTTCTTTATGTCTTGTTTTTTATATACATTAGACTATATGTCATTAAATAACAAAACAGCCTTAAGAGAAATTTCACATATTACATATGAGGAAAATTTCCAGGGACAGATCTGTATTTGCCTTGGCTAAGAAAATGAATTTGAAAGAAACATTTATAGATTTTTTTAAACAAAAATTATCTTCTGAACAAAAGAAATTGTAGCACTTCATGCCAATTTCCGTGTGGGAAAACTGTTGTAAGAAAGAACATGCATGTCAACAAGTCTTCATTTGACTAATAGAAATAATGTTAGAAAACGAGAGTAATAACTCTGGGTCATGCTGCCTATAGTGAAGGTTCAGAGTTTGCTGAGAATAGAACTAGGAAGTGGACTGAAGACTCTCAGCAAGCCAGATACAAAAACGAGACTGTCAAAGAGATTTAGAATAAAATGAAAATTATTACATTACTCCCAGGACAGATGCCTGGGAACAAACACTTCAAATGACATTAAAAAAAAAAAGTTGAAAAAGCTGACAGAGAATAAAGCAAAGGGATGGGGTAGAAAAGAAACAAACTGCAGTTTTGTTGCAGGAGTTACAAGTGTAACAAGTGAGATGAACAAATTTTGAAAAGTTTTAACTTTACTTTCCCTTTTATTTGTTATAAGGATGGTAGTATGTAGAATGTGGCTCCAAGCTTCAAAATGGAATCTGAACATGCTAAATTGGTGTAGGAAAGGCAAGCCTAGGGGTTAGAGTAAACCAGAAAATACAGGGCTTTCTTTATGTGGAAAGAGTATCTACTGAAAAGAGAGAACTGAAGCAGACAAGTGTTGTTCCTGGGAGAAATGAACTGAGCTCGCCAGTCAGAAAAGGAAGGGAATCTTAAGAGTCCTTTTTACAGACTTCCACTAGGAGGATAATGCAAATGAAAACAAAAAGACCATGCAGCACAACTAAGCATCACCAAACAAGGCTAAAAAATCCAAGACTGCTCTTGCTTTTCTTCAAAATAAGTTGTAGATACTTCATTTCGGTTACTGTGTAAAGGTCAATTAACACAGTGATGGAATTCTACCTAATGTGACATGCATTTTCCTAGAGAAATGAAAAGCAAATGATGAGCAGCAGTGATTAGTTGTTCTGGTAAAGAAAAATAGTGCTTTCTAGTTTCTCTTCTTCTCCATATACATACCCTGGTTTTCTACTTGATATTTATAACAAGTTGCCTCCATATGCAGGCAATATGTGGCACATATATGGAGGCAATATGTAAACTTGGATATGTATTATTTGTAGTTAAGATGTGATGAATAAGACATGAATTAGCACAAACATAATTAAATAACTATCATTTAAAACTATGTAATTCTCTAAAACAGCACATGAATTAAATAGAATAATATCAATCATTATAGTCTAGGGGATCAAATGAGTTATGTTTTATTTATTAATTAAAGAGTGAGTTAATTAATATGCAGTAACCAACATTCACATATAACAAAATGTATGAAATAGTAAAAGAAATAATCTTTATGAAACTTTTTTAAAGTAGATGAAATATACAGTAGATAATTATATAGATCCATGGAATAGAATAGAAAATGTAAGAGACTATCACAAATATGAAAAGTTAATATAAGTGAATAAGAGATCAAAGCTATTAAAGCATGTTAAATAAACTTCAGCTACTAAATAAAAGACTTTCTCTGTAAACACCAAAAGAATATTTACTGCTACTAAAGACAAGAATTAAAGTAAAATTGAAATAATATCACTTTAAAGGATGAAATATATATTCAAATATCACAAATAATGTCTTAATCAAAACAAGAAACCCTGGTATCTTAACTTGCTTTCATTCTTATGATAAAGTCTATGATCAAAAGCAACTTGAAGAGAGAAGTGTTTATTTCAGCTTACAACCTCAAATTTATCATGAAGAAAAGTCAGAACAGGAGCTCAACAAATGAACCTAGAGGCCAAGTGGAAAGAGAACTACGGAGGATTGGCACTTACTGGCTTACTCTTCATGGATTGCTCAACTTGCTTTTTTATACAACCTAGAAAAACCACTAGAGGTCGTACCACCCACAGTGAGCTGGGTCTCTACTTGAATGCACACCAAAATGCACCCATGAATGTACACACATCCACACAAATCCACCCCACACATTGCACTCCACACATACTTCTTCTGAAACCATAAATCCTGAAATAATTTTTAAATTCTTACTATTAAAAAAGAGGAATATAAAGATATGCAAAAATAGCCAAATAGGTAAGTGAAAGAAATATCTACAATATTTCCAAGGTACATTATTAACTAAAGGCCTATATTATCCAGCTGAACAGGAATGCCAAATCTGCAGAAAAATTCAACAGCTCACAGAACACTTCAACTGTCAGACAGACACAACAAAACCCCAACTTACCACCACTGATGAAAATGTAAATTGAAGAGAGATTCCATTGCATGCAGTAGATTGTTAAAAGCTAAATGGAAATAGTACCCACGGCTGACAGGGAAGGGCAAAAGCATGTATATTTCTATGAAAACATAATTTGTCACTGCATTTGAAAAAAGCAAGCTAACTACATTAATCAAAATTAAAAGTACATGCCGTGTCAACCAGCAATTTTAATCCTGGAAATATGTTCCACGGAAATAAAAGCAGCAGTAAAAATGATAAATTTACTAGGAGGTTTATTATAGTCATGTTCAAAGGATGGAAGTTGCAGTAAAGTCAACGAATATCAAAGAGAGAAAGGAGTCAATAAATCAAGGCTTCTCTGCATCACAGAAGTTTATCATTATTAATAAAATGAATTGGAGATATGCCTGTTATCTGAGTCATTCCTAATGAGTAAGACGAGGTAACTGTAGAGAAAGATTTCTGGTAGACCCCATTTGTTTAAGTGATGTGATCATAGAGTCCTACTATGTCTATGTGTGAATGCAAATGTGTGTGAGAAATTTCCCTGTGTGAAATGTTAAATAAAGAGAAATAGGAAAGAAGGTGTTAATTTTAATTTCATATTTGGTGGGCAGGATTGGTGTCCCTGAGATATTTAGAGGAAAAGGGAGCAGTTAACACAATTAGAAAGGATTGCTTCTAAAATTAATCCACTTTGAAATTATATACTTGTGTGTATAAAAATATAACACAAAGATCTGATACTACTAAATTGAAGAAAAATAAAATATTCTGTACCTGTATTCTACACTGGCACTTGAGAGCAAAATGTTTTGAAGAATAATGTTTAGGGTATCATTTTCTTCAAGACATTTTTCTTAACCGTTCAACAAATTTTACTAAGGGCTTGCTAGAACTCAGATTCCATGATAGACACTGAATATTCAATAGTAGCTGAAACAGTGCTTATAAACAGAGTCTGTAATTCAGGAAAGGGGAAATACTAATAGCAAATGAACTTTATAGTAATATGTGTATATACAAATTTCCTTCTGAAAATGATCTAATGAAGGAAAGCATATTTGGGCCCGGAACATATTTCAGAGTTAGAATAGTGTAACTATTATAGCTTTCATAAAGTTATAGTTTTGATTTCATGACTTGGTTACTTGAGTGTGGGGGGATCAAAAAGGTGGGGGGGAAGGATGAGAATGTATAAGCATACCTTCTTTGAGTCAGCACCACATAAGGTCAGGAGAGAGATTATCCCAGACAGAAAGGAAAAGATGCATATAGGTTCGCACCTGAAAAAAAATGTGCATATTTGACAAGAACAAAAAGAGATACTTCTGTCCTTTGTTAATTGAGAACCCAAATAAAAATGTATTTGGAAACATAGTAAAGGCAGATAATAGATTGCCATATGGAGTCGAGGAAGATGTTTGGTGTCTCCTTTGTGAAACAGAAATCTGCTAAACATTTCAAACTTTGAAGTAGCATAATATTCGGATTACTTTATAAAGATCGTGCTGACTTCTCTGTACTGAGTGGTGTGGAAAGGGATGAAAATGTTGGGCAATGCTTCAGAGTCTCTAAAACTAACTTATGTACTAGAACAAGGTGACCTCAATGCTTCTAATAAAAGATAGCCATCTACATGAAGTTCGAGGCTAGTGATGAAGAGAAGAGTGCAAAAATCATTCTAGTCTTCCTAGATACAATGTGTGAACTCACAGCAGAAAGAAAAGTAGTTGGGAAACAATAGCTGTTTATATTTCCAGACTGCATAGTGAATACAGCATGGAGAAATAGAATCACATTTAGCATAGCTCTGAGTCTGCTTAGGAGGTTATCTAAGGACACTGTTAGCACATTGACAGCAAGTAACAAGGGGAAGCAAATAAGTCGATAGTGTGGGTGAGTTGGGTCTTAGGTTAACACCATGACAAATTAATCAAAATGCCACAGATGAACTCTGGAAGTCAGCATAAATGTTTGAGAAGCATACAAATTAAGATTCCAAGGATTGCAACCAAAGTAATTTACATACTAATTCCCACCTGTACTCACTGTGTCTTTTTCAAAGGTAATTAATTATCTAACATCTGGCCAGAGATAATCCATTGTCAAGGAAAGTCTTTAGGTAAAGGATGCAGGGTTCAAGAAGTTGGATGTTACATTGTTAGGAAGTAGAATAGAATACTTAAGAGAATTTCTAGGCGTTTACAGTTTATGCTATAGGCCTAAAATCATAATCTAAAGCACGGATTTGGGAAATTTAAGTTTGTGAATCCCGTGACTCACAAAAGAGGAATTTTCAAGTATGTATTTGGATAGATAAGAATGGAGCATAGAAAACAGAGTGATCGCCAGATTGGAAAAATATGAGAAATGGGGAGATAGTTGAGTGAAAATGGCATAAAGGTAAATATAAGGTAGCTTTTGAATTGGTTCTTAACCAACTCCAGTGTAAGAGCTTACACTATAAAGGAAACACTGGCTGGTTCTTAACCAACTCCAGTGTAAGAGCTTACACTATAAAGGGAAAACTGGC
>NW_021620921.1:5973068-6018369 GCF_004785775.1 Grammomys surdaster | reverse complement strand
TTAACCAACTCCAGTGTAAGAGCTTACACTATAAAGGGAAAACTGGCAAAGGAGGCTACAGAGAGTGGCCAAAGAAGGAGAAACTTTGAAAGCAAGAGCTTTGAAAAAAAATCAGTCTGTGAGAAATACTAACTAGCAAAATGGGAGATGGGCAGGGAGAGACACCAAGCTTTTCCTCCTCCAACAAAAAGTTTAACTAGCAATATCTGTGGCTGAGAACAGCTTACTGGGAAGTCCATCATCTAGGAAATAAGATAGAAACAGACTTGTGCATCATAGACTGAATAAACCCTGCACCAGAAGATAGAGAAGTGCTTTTACTTTAAGCTGATTCTTTGTTTTCCTGTGTTGGTAAAATATCCAAGGCTTCCCTTGAGTCCACTGTTTGTACAGTGGGAAGATACTGGAGGTGGAAATATCTTCGTAGCATCCCAAAGAGTCCTTTAGGAAGCTCACTCTGATGTCACCTCAGTGGGAATTTGGGGAAAACTAACAAAGCCAAACCATGGTGTCAAATAGAAATGAGAAACCATCTTAGAAACAGCTCTTTCTCATTACCACAGGAGAAACATAATCAAAAGCATTGGCACAGAACATCTGCAAAACTAACCTGTATGTTCCTTCAAGCTTGATGGATGTGCCTTTAGCATGGGCATGAGTTACTAAGTCAGTCAGCCTCAAGATCCAGTCCCAGAAACCACCTAATGGAAACAAATATGTAGAAAGGCACCCATTTCAAAGTGTTCAGTAAACTACAGTCTAGACTTATCCCCTTGTCTACTAATAAATTAGCTCAACACAACCTGAGAACCTATTCACAGCCCCATGGAAGAATAGGACCACCACGGCCCTTTAAAACCACATAGAGTTCATTGGTTATTACATCAATTTCTGAGTGACAGCTGAGTGGCTTTGTCTCAATGGGAATGTGTAGTTATACCTTCTTACAGTATCTGATAGCAGACAGCTCAGCTAGAACCAGAAGTTATTGCTTTCAGGGCTGGCGCCCAGTGGCCCATTCTGTTAGTTACACATCAACATTAAAAATTACACATACTTCCATTGTAGAAATATCACCTGGAATCCAAGTTCTCACAAATGAGCTAGTAGAAGACCTCATATACTCAAAGCACGACGATGAACTTTTGCATTCAAAAGTTGTATTCATGACAGTTGTATTCATGACAGTCATGTCAGACAGTCAGACTGTCATGACAGTCTTTTCTCTCCTATGATTTCATTTACTTGCATTCCCCCCCTTTGTTTTGCTTCATTCAACTATCTAGCCTTTCTTTGAGTTGCTTTTATTTTTAAAAAAACAACTTTTTGTTTCATTGATATTTTGTTTATTTTCAGTCTCAATTTTATTTATTTCTGCTCTGACTTTTATTTCTTAAGCTCCACTATTGTCTGGGGTGGTTTGTTCTGGGTTTTCTAGATCCTGGAGTCTCATTATTCATTGTGTAAATTAAACCTTTCTATTTTTAGGTTTGTATTTGCTGTTTAAACTCCCACCTGCCATTGGTCCTGTGGTATCCCATGGGCCTTGTAACAGTGTATTTTTATTGCCTGGAAAGCTTGCTCTGAATTGTCATTTTAATTTCTTCAATGACTCATTTGTCATTTCACAATGTGTGTGTTCTTACCATGTATTCTTTTGCTTGTATTATTATTATTGTTAATTTCTAGATTCATTATGTAGTACTCAGAAAATACGTTCACTATAGTTTAAACATTTTTTCAAGTTGTTAAAACACATGAATTATTAAAAATCAAAGAATTATGGCCTTTTCAGAAAAAAATCAAAAGTAACAACAAAAGATAGATTGGTCACTAATTTTTTTTAAGTCAAAAACTACAAAAAGAGACAAAGATCATTATGCAATGACAGAAGGATTAATTTGAAAAGAGAATAAAAGAAATATAAATAAATATGAATTAGGCATTACCCAATTCCAGAACACTCAAATACAGGACTCTAGTGGAAAACTATGGAAGTTAATCTGCACTACAAACAGAAATGTATAGAGAATTATCAACAGAGCTATTTAGTTACAGGATACACAGCCATTGTTTAAGATATGGAAAATGTCACATTCCTAAAGCAAGTCTCTACAATCTGAAAAAAAAATCATTAAAACTCTGGCATCTTTTCACACAGATATTAAAAGAAATCTTAAAGCCAATGTGGAACTACAATAAAATGAGAACAGACAATTGAGTTCTTAGCCAAAAACAAAGCTGAGCATTTGATTACAAACTGTATTTGCTACAGTTACAATTACTAAAACAGTAGAGTAATGGTATATACAAATAAAATTAGTGACTCATTGAACAGATCAGTGAGGTAATGAATGAGCCTATGTATTTACAATCAATTGAGTTTTCAATAAAGTTGCACATTTCACAGTGAGAAAGGAACTCCTTTTCAATAGAGGACATTAGAAAACTGGTCCACTATTCACAGGACAAAGAAATTACTTTAACTTTTATAATATACAAATTGAGTTTAAAATGCATTATAGACTTAGATGTAAGTTTTGAAACTCTTAAACTAAAAAAATGTGCAAGAAATATATTCCAGCTTGGTCTGGAATAAGAAACACACAGACATGTAGACACTGAAACATACACACACACACAAACACACCCCACAGAGGAATGAATAGTCACTTTTTCCCAAGATACACAGGAATATGAAAAAGCTTGATATCTAATGAGAAAAGAGGCCATAAATTTGAAAAATAACAAAAATGGGCATATTGGAAGGAAAGAGATATTAGAAATGAAAATGATATTAAAATCTCAAAACAAAATAATTTTAAAAATAAAATATAAAGCACTAGCAGATAACCACTGAATGGGTTTTGGATCAACTTGTTAACCATACAAAAGATCACAAGTACTATTATCTAAAACTATTCTTACCAAATGATCCAAGAGTCCAGTCTATGTGCATGCATTCTAAAAACTATGTCATCATTTTGAAAATATAGAATGCAATTCAAAATTATGGATTTGTTATAAATAACTATCAGTGGATGGCTGATGAATGAACTTAAAAACACATATATTTTACATGTCAGAAAATTATTTAACCTTAAAAATGGAAGATAAAACTTTCACAACATATGCAAGCCAAAAGGATATTATGCTAAGTAAAATAATCTAGGAACAGAGGATTCTGTGTCTTATGAGTGACATATATGACATGTATGACATGTATACAAATGAGCTAAGAGCCTAAGAGGGTAGAATGTTTGTAGAGAAAATATCTTGTGTATTATATGGATGCATCATCTGTTAATTAAAAGGCCTTTAGTCTATGGCTTAGGCAGGAAACAGAGGTGGGATATCCAGGAGAAAGCAAGGATTCTGGGAGAGAACCAGGAGGGAGATTCGCCTGGAAGACTTAAGGAGAAGGATGAATGCTATCTGAGCCCAGGCAACCAGCCATGTGGAAAAACATAGGCTAGAATAAATGGAGTATTTTAAGTTATATCTAGTCAGAGAAGAGCCTAGCTATATGTGTTCACTAGTTTGTATCCTTACACTCTTTATGTGTGTATTGAAAAAAATATTAAAAATTAAAATTAAAAAAATGATCACATAAATAAAACCTGTACAATGATAATGCCAGTTGGCATCCAAATATGGGTGGGAAAAATTGCACAAGGCCTTAACCCTAGATAAAGTCCTGTAGATAATCTATAGCTGCTGAGAGGGAAAAAAATCGATCTTCTCCTGGGACGATCCCAGTGGTCTGCTTTAAACACATACACATATGAGCAACACTTAATGGACTCAGTAGGTTGAATTTCTATATACATATGTACATATTTATGTGTATGTATATGAATGTATACAATAGTAAATAAAGAAGGAGTTATATAATAGCAATCAAAGTTGAGGTGAATTTTGTAAGGGAGTTGGGGACATAAAAGGATTTGGAAGGAAGGGATGGTGGGATGGAAATGATGTAAACACAGTAGTGATGTACGAAATACAAACACTGATGAGCCCATATGGGTGCTGGGAATTGAGCCTGGGTCCTCTGGTAAAGCAGATAGTGTTCTTAACTTCTGAGCCATCTTTCCAGCCCATTAGTTTCCTTTTTCAACAACCACATTTACTTCTTACATCCAAGAAATTCATTCTTAATGTTTATGCATTTTTACATTCCTTTAAGTATAGTTCTATCTACTTTACTCTAGCCTTTGTCTTTAAATCAGTATACTAGTTTTAGGCCATTTCTTTAACTTATTAAGTGCTGTACATTTTGATAGTTTTATTTTCTGGAATTAAATGTGAGATTTTGCATAATTATAACTCTATAAAAGCCTGTAGATCATATAAATGGCACATTCATATGGTTATAAAACAGCAACAGGAAAGAGATTCAACTGGATCTATCCATTATGCTACTTTAGCCTAGTGTGAGATCTCTGAGATTATATTTGGTCGCAAATTCACTAAAGGAAATAATAAATTTTGGATAGTACTTATGGCTAAATTTATTGCAAGGAAAATATATAAACTATAATTAGCCAGAAAGTCAGCAAAGAGGTACACAGAACAAGACCTAGGGAAGAGAGGATATGAAGTCAAAATCTGCTCTCAGGATTCTATGCTGATTTCTTATACTAGTAATATTTGAATATGCAAACAGTAGTGTCAAAAATGGAGGCTTAACCAAGCCTTAGTGAACAGTTCTATTTATTGGCCTTGGCCATGCATGTGTGATACATGGCACCTCTCTAATCTCAGTCTCTTGCCTTTCTAAAGTTCAGTCTTACATGGTATTAGCTAAGTCTTCATCCTAAATCACATTGTTGGCAGAAACTACCTGAAGAGTTCAAAGCCGCTAAGTAAACAGATACACTTCTAGAAACCATGATGTTCAAAAGGATTAGGGAGCTTGGATTCCTGGAATCATGTAAGTGCCAAACCATAATTTTAGCAGGACTAGTTGCAGAACAGATTCTAAGTTTGATTTAGAGAACATTATGGAGGAAGTAAATTCTGCTTTGTTTACATACATTGTTGGCATACTTAAACTTGACAAAGTATATAATACCAGAGAGATGTTGAAAAATATTCATAGCCTTAGAAAGCCAAGACTGATGGTTGGATTTAAAAGTTGAGACAGTCATATATACTCTAGAAATGTTTATTGAGACAGCTAAGCTCTTATGAAAAGAGTGATTGTTATACTGCCGTTCGGCTCTTCCATTCATTTCCTCTTGGCTATTGAATAGAACCATGAGACAAATACATTGTAACACACAGTTTACCTGTGAGAAAAAGACATATTCCCTATACTAGGAAAACCGTATCTCAGTAGTTGTGAGGCATAGAGAACAGACATGCTGTAAAAACAAAAATAAGCAAACATTATCAGTCAGTAAATACATACTATATTATGAAATGATAAATACTACATAAAAAGATTCAGATAGTCTTGAGTAAGTGCCATGTGGGTATAGTCTACTGTACCTTAAGTATGTAATTTACTTTAACAATATAAGTGCCATAACTATTGAAGAGGATGAAGATATTAAACATGATTATTGAAATTAGCTCTCTGCCTTCTTGGAAATCAGGAGTTAACAGATTTGTCAAGAAGTGGTGCTTCATTACTTAAGATGGATGATGTGAAGTTACACAAAGATAAAGGGATTATAAAACTTAGGAGAAGAGTCATTTATGTCTATGGGGATACTAGAACAAAAAGCCTTTTTACGATACATACTGAAATATGCTACTAACCTTCTTCCATTGTTTCCCTAAAATGGAAGAAATCAAAATATTTAGTTGGAGAGGAACTCATGTTGAACTCTAGGTCTGATATAAAATTAACTTTCAGGTTTCAAAAATCTCTTGTAGCAACCAGCCAGAGTCTGATGTTAGATCAGGTTTGCAGAAGCTTTGCTACCGTACATTTACAGGATGATCAGTGCTGCTCTCTTAATTTCCAAATGTATAAATGAACATAATATGTTTATGAATGCTCAGAAACTCCACACTCACTTCCAGTTCCATAGAGAGCTCAGGTGAGATGAAGGGTCAGATGGCTGTCAAAAAGTTCCTTTGTTATTTATTTTTATTTTCTTACAAATTCACATGCATAATGTATATTTGCTTTTCTATCTATCATAAGTATGTTGCTTTGATTACTATAGCCAGACAGCATTTTTTATCTTCTAATACAGAAAACATTTTCTTCTCCCCCCTCATATTAGGGTTCTCCAGAGGAACAAAACTTATAGAATAATGTATATATGCTCCATATAGTCTAATAATGGCTGTTAGCCAGCAGAATGCTACGGAATCCAATATTTGTTCCATCTACCCACAAGGCTGAATGTCTCAGCTCATCATAAGTATACGCCAGAATTCTGAAGAAATAATACTAGGATTTCAAAACCAAGATGAGACAAATGACCTCTGAAGTTTCTTCAACTCTTTTTGAAGTTCCATAATTCAATATTTTTCATCAGTCCACAGTTTAACCTTGAAGACAGTAACAAATAAATCCCTAGCACTTGGTTCCTATGGTTATATTTCTTGGCAGTATTTTGTTTGTTCTTTTGCAGAGCTCTTATCAGGCCAAACAAGTGTCTGTTAAGCCATTTTTAACTAAAATGACTGTAAGCCTTTGGGGAGAAACTGTCACAAAGTATGCAATACCTGTGACATTACTTTACCTTATAGTAAGAGGCAGAAGGGTGCTTTGTCAAAGTGCATGCTTTGCTCTGTTTCTGAGAACTGTGTGTGAAATACTATCATCCAAGGACCATATCAAGAAGCAGAGGTTTTAAAGGAGAAACTACTAATTTCCTTTAGAATTGATTCAGTTAATGCTGAATGGGCATCTACCATTTGCCAAGAATGTGGTGAAATTACAGTATTACATGAAAGAATCTTGCCCTCAAAGGACTTTTCTGAGTTGAATGTCAAGTGTTTAATTAGAACAAAATAAAACTTGGAAATTAAGTTAATGGAACTAAAAATAGAGAAAAATAGACATAGCCAGAGAACAAGATATTTGGAAGGAATTATAGGAAATTGTCCCGGAATGAAAATGTTTAGGAAACATGAGATCTGTATGCTTGACAGGTAACAGATAAGGAATGTACTCAGACACAAGGTTCTGGATTTTGGAGAGACACTAATCACAGTTTCACCAGGAACTCTGAGGTCTGGATGAATTGAGTATGGGAAGAGTACCACAGTTTTTCACAGCTTGGTGTTATCCTGTGGTACAAATGTCGCTATCATATGGAATTGGAGTTTTATGCCTTATCTCCACAAAGAATACAACACAGTTAATTTGATTATTTAATAGAACATCTACAGACAAGCTGAAAGTGACAGCTTGTATCTGAAATCCCAACACTTGTGATACTGAGGCAGTGTGCTTACCATAGTTTGAGGCAAGCCCACAATACATAGTGAATTCTAGGCAAGCCTGGGTTAGGGACTCAGATCTTGTTGCAAGAAAACAAAATCAAAACATATCCAAAGAAATCAATTAGTGAAACATAGACAACAGGAGTTCAGTAAGTCAATAAATAGTTTATCTGTTTCAAATAACAAAATCCTGGTTAAGACCCATGCCATGAGAGGTAGCCCACTCCTCACACTGCCTGGAGGGTCAGGAACCAGTCTAGATGGCCCAGAGACATAGGATAGAACCAAATATGACTGGCAAGGAAAATCAGTGAAATAATTCCAAATGATAGGATGGAGCTTAGCATAACCATCATCTGAACTGATAGGAGCAGATGCAGAGACTCATAGCCAAAGAGTAGGTGGAGTTCTTTGAATCTCACAGAAGAGGGAGGAATTGTAGGAGTCTGAGGTGGTCCAGGACACCAGAAGAACACAACCCACAGACCCATAGAATCAACTAACTAGAGCTCATAGAGACTCACAGATTGAAGGGACAATAAGGGAAAATTATATGGATCTGACCCAGATCTTCTGCAAATATGCCAGAGTTGTGTAGCTTGGTCTTCTTGAAGGACTCTGACAGCAGGAGCAGGGATTGTCTCTGACTCTATCTGCATTTGAGAACCTTTTTCCTCCCACTAGGTTGTGTTGTACAGCTTTAATATGAAGAAGATTTCTAGTCTTATTGTAACTTCATATGCTGTGATCTCTCTGGGAGGCTTGCCATTTCCTCAAGAGAAATGGAGGAAGAGTGGATGTGGAGGAGACAGGAAGTTGAAAGGAGAGGGATTAGGAGGAGAGGAGGGAGGGGATACTGCAGTAAGGATGTATGAAAGAAGAACAAATTTTCAAAAAAGAAAAGAGTATATTGTGAAGGGGAGGATTGGATAAATTGAGAGGTAAAACTCCTGAATAAATTCAACAGAAGAGATATTAAATCCTTAAGCTTTAAGTTCATCTTCCTTGGTTTTGCCTCCCTAGTCTTAGGCAGCCTGACCTTTGGGCTTTGCTGGCCACAGCCCACACAGTGAAGTCTACATGCTGCATGCAGGTGAATGTGGATTCTAAGACTGGCACGGCACACTGCTGGTCACGTTGATTTTTTTTTAAGGTTGGCCCTTAAATTGGCCCAAGTCTCACAGCTCCCCTAAACAGCATGCCACCAATTAATCCTTGCCAGAACTTCAACATTACAGCAAACACCCTGGCCAGAAGTACTCATGTCATAGCCATAATGTTACGTTATTTTGAAAACTCTTTTGCCAGATAAATTATTCTATAATTCTTTTAAACCTTATACAGATCCCTTAGATGCAGTACAGACAACCCCCTTGCACACTGTAATTTTCGTTCAGTCTAATTCCCAATAGGACCCTCATTTCCAAGACCCTATCAGCACAACTTTTACTCTTTACATTTACCTGAGTGCCAGCACCACAAATGATGACCAACTTCCAAGTTGTTCCATGCCCTCTCTAGTTTGCTTGTCTTTTGAGCCCTTACCAGAATTTCCCCTGAATCTCTGTTCGCAACATTGTAGGCTTTTGGCCTACTACTCCAAACTTTTTAAATTTCTTCCAGTTTCCAGTTCAAATGTGGCCTCTACATTTTGGTTCATAGATGTTGAAACCAAGAATGGAAACCTGAACCAAGCTTCTATCAGAGTCAGTTTTTCATTACCAAAACAATCTGTAAGATGTAGCCTAACTTTCCAAAGAAAGAAGGCTTGTGTACTAGGCATTTGAAAAAATATTTTGAAATGTATGATAGTAATAAATTAGTGAGCTACTAAATGATCTAAAGTTAGGAAGTTCTGAGAGAAAACAACAACAACAACAACAACAACAAAACTTGAAGCAAGAATATAAAATAGTAAAAAGAGAGGAAAAAAGCACGACAATGAAAAAAATTACTTGTCTATTTAAAGAAATTACTTGTTCAATTTCTTTATGGTTTTAACCCTTTATAGCCTGTATTTAGTTTTTAGAATTCAGGTTTAAAAAATATTTCTCAGACTCATTTTGACTTTTATTGTTCTGATAATCCATTTTTTGTTTACATTTATTATACCTTCTTTCCTTCTTCATTTAGAATACTTCTTTAAAATTAAGCCTTAATTGTTTTATATGGTTTCTCTACTCTCTTCAAGCTCCATTACATTGAGAAAATGAATATTTGATAAAGTGTTCCAATGAGGTCTCCTCTTATCAGAGAACACCAAGCTTTTCCACAAGGATACCATAAACTCAGTAATATTTTATATGTAAGGTTTAGTCCATTGGAAACCATCCCTTTGCTTTTAATATGTTTCTCGTATTCTTATACTTCCAGTCATTTATTCTTCTTCCAAAATTCAAGGTCACAAAGCTCTCTCACCTTGTAAAGGTGATGATGTAATTGTGTGGGGGTATGATTGACATGTCTCTGTTAATGCATAAGGCAGTCTTAACTAATAGTTCCTGGCAGTTATCAAAAGAGTGGCACTGTTATGCAATTTTTGTTGTTGTTAATTATATTCCTCAACTCTTCTGTGACTGATATGGAAAATTAACAGATCTGGATAATCTTGACATTGATTATAACTTTTGTGCTTTGGATTTTCTTCTGTGCCTTTGGATTTTTCTTTTGAAAAGCAGAATGCTAATCTTTTTAGCTAACTTGTTTATGCTATGTCTTAACCAATCAATCACATTAAAATTTGACTTTTGCGTTTGTACACTTCTAATACTTCTATGACTTTAATGAAGATTAGGATCATCCTTGCTCTAGCTATTTTGGATGCTAAATACTTCAGAAACACTGGCTATAAGGCAAACTTTTAAGAATCTTAAAATGGGGGCTGTGAGATGTCTCTTTGTCAGGAGTACTTGATGCTCTTCTAGAGGATATGAATTGTATTTCCAAATTATATGTGGCAGCTTATACTCATTATAGCTCCAGTTCCAGAGGACTGAACACTCTCTTCTGGCCTTCATGGGCATGAGGTGTATATGCGGTACACAGACATATAGCCTAGCAAAACACTCACTCATACACATGAATTAAAACTTAAAGTAAAATTATCACCAGTTTAAAACATTATAACACATCCATAATAACATTTAAGTACATTTATAATTTTATAACATTAACAAATCAAATACAATCCCTATGTTTTTAATGGTACACATAGAAAAGTAACACTGATTCTCTAATATATCAACACCTACCTCTAAAAGGTGCCATTCTTTGAAATCAATATAAGTCCACAAATGCTTTGAAACCATTTGAGAATTGAACAGTTCTATTCATTTCCTTCTTAAAAATCAAAATCTCATTTCACAACTTTTGCTGTCACTTGCAAAGCATTGATATTTTTCCAGTAGCCTTTTATGAGCAAGATGGAACAAATCATTGTTATTATTTCAATTAAATCAAATTTCTACTTATGACATTAGATGCATAGAAATTAGAAGTCAAAAAGCCTAGCAGTTTTGGAAAATGTGATTTTTGATTTAAAACTTGTATGCCTTTTGTATCATTGCAGTCCCCATATGGCTAATTTGTATGCTTAGTCATGCTTAGTCTAGATAAATTAGAGGAAGTATCTTAGCTATTTTTTATTGCCACAACAAAATATCATGATGAAGGTAACCTGTAAAAGTATTTCATTTCAGGGTTCATGGTTCCAGAGCATTAAAGTCAAAGATGATCTTGGTGGAGAGCATGGCAGCAGGTGTGGTGCTGGTGCAGTAGCTCAGGGCTTCATAGATTTACATCAATCATCACTTTAAACAAAACTTCTAGACTCTTTGTTTAGCTAATTGTATGTATCCTAGGCAAGCACTGGGCAGATAGAAATCCCAAAGACCAATCCAGGTAACAACTACTCCCACAGGCCACACCTAATTCTTCCCAAACAGATCTACAAAGTTGGGGCCAAGTATTCAAATATATGAGCCTAAGGGAGGGAATTCTCATTTAAATCACCACAGAAAGTAAATCTTGTCATTTGTAATTTAATTTCTCAAAAAATGAGAAATAGAAGACAATAGTGTTTATCTTTGATAATTTTTTTATAGTGGTTAGGCTAAATCTACCTATTGTGTCATGTTTTTGATAACTTTAAATAACAAAAGCATATTTAAAATTTGATAATTCAGAGGAAAATCTAAAAGAAATAGATAATTTTCTCGATATATACCTCTTACCAAAGTTAAATCAAGATCTGATAAACAATTTAAATAGACCTACAACCCTTAATGAAATAGAAGTATAAAAATGTCAGGGCTGAATAGTTTTAGCACAAAATTCTACCAGACTTCAAGGAAGAATTAAAGCCAATACTCCTCAAATTATTCCACAAAGTAGAAACAGAAGGAACACTGACCAATTCTTTCTATGAGAAACAATTACACTTATACCCAAATGACACAAAGACTCAACAAAGAAAGAGAATTTCTAACCAATTTCCCTTATGAATATAGATGCAACATGATTGTTAAAGACTTCTAACAATGATAAGGCAGGGGATACTTTAAAATCTTTGCCCTGACAAATTGTTTCACAACTAATGTCAAAGGGGATCAGAGGTGTCATAGCTCTGAGGCTGTATTCTCACAGAGTGGATTAGTGCAGTAATCATGCCTCTGGCATGTACAGAGTGAATACTGCCAAGCCTCAAGTATGGAAATGAAGCTCCCTACTGAGAGTATATTAGTCAATAATGATAGAGAAGGTGGGTCACCCGGAGTTAACTGCTACAACAGTCAGTGTGAGCAGCTGTGATAAGATATCATAGGCTTATAAACAACAGAAGTTCATTTCTGCCAAGTATGAAGGCTGAGGAGTCCAAGATCAAGGTGCTGGTAAATTGAGTGCCCATTGAGAATTATTTCTTATATATAATTGTCTACTCTGAGTAATCTCACATTAACAAAGGAGTGAAAGGTCTCTACATTCTCATAGGAACACAATGTCTCTTCCTTTTGACCCACTCATTCCTCAAAGCCCTGACCTTATCCAGGATCATAACACCATAAATCTTAAGATTTAAACACATGAATTTGTGGATAGCATTAACAACAAGGCTACTACTCCAATCATGGCATGGAGACACATAAGTGTGCAAAGTATTCAAGAATGTAAAAGGAGGAGGAAAAAGCACTGAAACCCAAACTTTACGGCAAAGAGACTTAGCAAAACTCTGGAGAAGAAAAACCCTAGGTATGATTTATTTCTACTATTTATTTATACATTACATTTACTGGTAATCTATGTATGTGAAATACACATAGCAAATGTTTCTGTTTCCTTCTTCCTAGTTTTTCCTATGTGATTAGACTTTTTAGCTGCTCCAACACAAACCTTCCACTCTCTCTTTTATTTACAGTCTTATTAAATAGGTAACTATCCAGGTCAATGAAATTTAAGGAGAAATGTCACTGGTCAGCTGTGGCACACTTCTTTAAGAGGTAAATGATGCTTTTTTTTAATTTTCTTTTTTTATTGGATATTTAAAAATTTTAGAGCAGTAACTCTGAAAATGAAAAGAATTCTATTTGTTTGTTTGCTTTTGTTTTCTTTTAATTGGGTATTTTATTTATTTACATTTCAGATGCTATCCCCTTTTCCCATCCCCCCCAGAAACCCCTATCCCAACTCCCCTCCTCTTACTTCTATGAGGGTATTCTCCCAACCATCCACCCACTCCCATCTCCCAGCCCTCGAATTCTCCCACACTGGGGCATCCAGCCTTCATGAAACCAAGGACCTCCTCTCCCACTGATGCCTGACAAAGCCATCCTCCACTACATATACAGCTGGAGACCTAGGTCCCTCCATGTGTGTTCCCAGGCTGGTGGTTTAGACCTTGGGAGCTCTGGTTGGTTGGTATTGTTGCTCTTCCCATGGGGCTGCAAGCCCCCTCAGCTCCTTCAGTCTGCTCTCTCACTCCTCCATTGGGAACCCCATGATGTTCACTTTCCCCTTCCAGAATTTCCTTTATCATGCTTCCTGGAGGAAATGATACCATCACAGACCTTCAGGTCAAAAGTCATATTTTAGGGAATCCAGAGTGACATATGAAGCTTAGAGCACATCTTCAGTGACTCCATGGAGATGCTTCCCAATACACAACTGAACAATTGTCTATTACATCTGATTTTTGTACATGTTTAAAATTTGCTAACTTTCCATTATTTGAAGTATCATTATTTGATGTTTCTTTCTCATTCAAACATTATCACTCCTTCCATTATCAATATTTACTAGGTATTTACATTATGCTAGCACAATAGAACCTATTAGAAGCACTGTTCCTGATCTAGAGGAACTGATGTCATAAAAGGGAAAAGATGAATTAAAGTGGCATTTTTATTTGGTGCTTTCTGAAAGCACTGAGGAAATATATCAGGCAGAATGTGAGGTTTGGTTTTGACAGAGCCTCATCATTTCTAAAAGAGGGAAGAGAGTGGATTTTAAGGGCAGGCAGTGACAAGCCATTCAGAAGAGGGTTTCTAGGAAGATAAACACACCACCTAAAGAAGGAAGTGCAGCACCAAAGAAAGTGAGATTAAAAACAAAACAAAACAAAACAAAAACATTGGATCCTAGACATTGAGTAGAACCAGGAAGACCACGTAGCCTTTACTGTGTCCAGATCCCCCAAGTAAGAACAATTTGTGGTAAGACAGAAAGAGAAAGAGGAAGGCAATGTTGTTCACTGACAAAATAAAAATCAAGTATAAAATCAAAGACATGTTATAAGGGTATAAGAAATGTGAAAATCTTTCAAACCACACAGAACTTAAGTTATGATAAGCCAAAAGACACAGTGCCTTGTGAAGTTAAAAAAATGTGATAAATCAAAAATGTAATTGGAATATGTTGCTTTATTTAAATCAATCTTCTTCCCCAGACAAAAAATTAATTTAATTTTCAGTGCAATTTAGTAGTTAATATTCATTATTAGTATTATTATTGTCATTCTCCTTCATATTTCTCTCTCTCTTTCTCTTACACAACCCCTCCACATATATATTAAGTAAATAAATCATATACATATTAAGTAAATAAATCATATACATGAATGATTTAACAGTAAAGATTTACTTAACTAAGATGCAATAAAAATAATACCCAATCAGAACAAATAATGCTTACTGCTTATAGACCACATTGTATTTTTTTAGGATAGGTGAGAGGGGAACTGTGGAACAAACTTGAGAACTATAATAATATTGGTATTTGTTGGTATAATAAAGTTTACATTTAAACTTGATAAATCCTATTATCAGCCAAGAGAAAAAAGTTAACAGAAATGTACAACTTTCCTGTCAGCAAGTCTTAAAACCAAAAGATTAATGTATACAAGAGTATGCGGAGAAAGCATTTTAAAGGCACATTCATAATTTTTTTATCCTATTTATATGAAGTTAACACCTGTGTTTGGATTTTTCATAAAAATCTCATCAGACATTATGCCAGCCTTCATCAGAATTTATTTCTCCATTAATTATTTTTACAGCACATGCATGTTTAGGAAGCATAGAATCAAAAAATCAAAATGATAATCTAAAAATTTTTAGGTGCATGGGATTTTTGTTTATTTGTTAACTGCTGTTCTCAATACACATGAATCAGTGAACATCAAGGAGTCATTTTGGCCGCATCTTTGCTTATACATTTGTTCTTAGATTGCGTAAAATATTTAAATACATAAAATGTATCAAAAATTATGAAAGGCAAAAGCAGGTGACTTTACAAATTATTTAATGTGAATGTATTTTGCCCATATCCAGAATCAACTGGATCGTAACTTTGTTCAAAGGAAACCTTCTGAGGATGCTTTCAAAGGCACTAACCACATTGAGACTATGTCTTGGCAACATGTTTCCAATAAGCACCCATGAGATGCCTGTTGCTGACAAAACTCTATAAATGCTCCAAAGCCTAATATATCCTTGACACCTCCCTTGTGAGTTAACTAATTTTCCTTTGATAATCCAATAGGGCAAATCAACTTGTGGAAAGATTTCTTTGTTTATATGGGAAGTAGTTTTAACATGGTGAAGCCACAATGTACCATAAGTACTATAAAAATAGTCATAACTTGTATAAAAACTCTATATCACCAGAATAGTCACCTCAAGATGATTTGAATAGTTCTATGAATGTTAACTCATTCCACTCTCATAACATTGCAACACTCAAAACTTCATGTCAAATATTAAAATGGAAGTAATGGAAGCTTGACATAAACCGTAAACCAAAAACACCTTGTGGTGGTGCAGCATGGATGAGGGTGATCTATTGTGCAAACTTTAAAATGAGGCAAGCAAAAGTTGTGATGAATATTAGTTTTCCACCCCTCCTGGGTCAGCTTTGTCTACTTGAGAATATGATGTCCATAGTCAAGTAGTCTTTCAGTAGCTGCATCATTGCCATGCTGTCTGTCTGTGACTCTTGACTTACAGAACCAAGTTTATCAATGAATTCATCAAAAGCTTGTTGTGCAGGAGAGCAGGCTTCATCTGGGGAGTTCAGAGTCTCACTATAGAACTCAGCACAGCAGCTGTGAACCAGCCTGATCTGGTGGGATGTGCTGTTCTCACTTCCCTTGTCCTGCTTTCAAAGGGGTCTTGCTGTGCATGTTGGTTATCCACAAGTCCTTTCTTGTTAGAGCCGGCAGCCACCTCATGAACAAATGAGGGTGGCAATCTCCTTTTATTTTTAAACAGAGAACTTGCTACTTATGAAGCTCTGGGGATCAAGAAATGTTCCCCATAGAGACAATGCACCACTGCAAATATCTCTCAGCTCTGTTTCAGGTCTCCATCTGTATTTTCCAGCTGTGTGCTTTTGTTTATTTTCATCCCAGTTCATCTTTTTTCATTACTTCAGATGATGCTCCAAGGTGACTTATGGGATCCTACCCACTGGGATAAGTAACTCTCTGATGAGATACTTAGCTCCTTGCTTGGCTATTGATTTCATGCAGGTTCCATGTTATCATATAGCTCACCCTGATTGGGCAAGTACATGTCCTTCTGTGCCCACATCTGTATTTAGGGTGGGTACTAGCAGCAGACTTAACAGGCTCAGTAGTCCCTTGGAGTATCAGCAATGAGACTGAGATTCTGTCTCATATAATCTCAACAAATAAAATTCTATCACACACATAGGTAAATAATTAAAAACAATAAAAGGAAATATTTTTACAATAATTATTTTTTTTCATACTTTAAAACATGAATCTCTGTTTGGGCAGTTTTAAAAGATTAAAATATGCTACAAATTAAAGCCAGTCAGTTTGGCCAACCTGTAAGCTGCAGGTTACGTGAGAGACATAAAAGTTGGGGGCATTTGAGGACTTCTCTGTTCTATACACAAGTACCTATAAATGTGCATGAACAGTCATATACACATGAGCACACACATACACACATACATACTCACACACACACACACATACACACACATACCTTAAAATAATTTCAATAAATCAATATAATACAAAATACAAGTACTCTGGTTATAATGCAAACAAATAGGGCTGTACAGTCCTTAACTATTGAGCTATCTGTGTCCCTGTTTACTCGTGCTCCTAAGTTCTCTCACTCCATCATTTATCAACGTTTGCAGTTAAGAAAGAATACATTCTCGATCATCTTTTCATTGCCCCTCTCTCACATTCCCACAATGGTGGGTGTGACGTAGATAAAATCATAAAGCCATTAAATTGTGAAAGACAGATGAATAGTAGTGATCAAAAGTAATAAAACTATAAAGGGAAAGCAAGAAGTTACATACAAAAGTGAAACAGTTAAACTTATGTTTCATCAAATCACTAAAAACAGAATCCATAAGCAGGCAGGTGAAAAGCCTCCAGAGAATGGCAGACAGCTAGGATTTGTGAGAATGAGCAATGGGACTTACAGATGGAACCTGTTCTAGCAGAAGATGGTTTGAGCTGGGTTGCAAAGGTCACTCATATTTTTAAGACTGTGTTTGAGGAAAACTGCATAGATATAAATTAGGATAATTGTAATTTCTAAAGTATGATTATCTCACTTTTACTCAGAAAACAAAGGTTTTTTTTTTAAGTGGATGTATGATAAAGCACACTCTTGTGATGTAACTTTCCAAATAGTTTTAGGGTACATGATTTAGTCTATATTTTCTACTTGTTAAAATCAGGATTCCTGAATGTGAAGATATTAAGGCCCATAGGCCAACAAGGAGCTCCACATCTAACTGTTGTTTCAGCAGAAGCTTAGGACCCAAGGACAGTGTCTAAATCTGAGAGCTGACAAAGACCATGGAGATGCAAGACGGAAAGTCACAGGTACTAGGACAGAATTTGTTTGCTACTTTGTTAAACGGTTTTCTGATATTTATGTTTATACCTTAGACTTGGGCTGCTCTCAAATTTGGTTGAGAACTTTCTTTTTTTTAATAATTTATTTATTTTTTTCAAATTTTAATTCATTCACACAGGGGTTATAAACACAGAAAGGCAGGACGTGGGGAAGGGGATGACACTGGAGTGTGGATGTTCAGGGGAAATACAGATATCTTTCAGAACAGGGTATTGGCTGGGTGAAGAACTTTCTTTTTGCAGTGGTCATCACTCAATGGAGAGATGGGACACTGAGTAAGTGGTTAGAGTAAGAGACAAAGGGGCTAAAAGCAATGACAGCTGGTGATAGGGGGAGAGTCTTTTTTTGATGATGTGGCCTTGGGTAGGCTTTATGCTCCAATGAATGACCCCTCACCTACATACATATGAGTAGTATTAATTAGACTAAGTAGGTTATCAAAAAATACAGAAGCAAAGCAGAGATGAAGTTAGGAGAGGAACAAGTTACAACAAATATAAGGGGAGTTAGGTTGGGAAAATGAAGGTACATAGGATATTTCATTCCATACATACGTGAAATTCTTAAAACTAAAAAAAAAAAATTACAAAAAAATATATGCATGTATATACATCAGAATAGTTGTATGTGAAATAGATGTCAACTTTTTTAAAAAAAATTCAAGAATTTTTAAGAGTCTGGTAGTGTACATTTCTGTATCTAAAATATCTCTATTATAAATATTTCTAACACATACAAGCAACAATGTCAGGCTATCTAACGAGGCCAACTTTAGGATCATTGTTTAGTGATAACCAAATTCACTGCATTTGTTTTTCTGTTCTTGAAAGATTAATAGTGCTCCCATCACAGGCACTTGCAATTAAATACAGCCATCTAGAAGAGTATTTTTGCCTGGATTCTTCCTACTTTCTCTGTTTTTTTCTTAGACACATCTCCTATTAAGACAACTAGAAGTCAATGATCATATATTCTAGCTTATTTTCCTATAATCTATCTATCATCTGTCTGTCTGTCTGTCTGTCTATCTATCATCTATTTTCTATCATCTACATATGATCTATCATATACCTATATATCAATCATCTATCACGTAGCTATCAATCTATATCATTATCTACCAACTATTTGTCTTCTCTGCATCTGTCATCCATTATATTTATCTCTCATTTGTCTGTCATATATCATCTACCTATTCACATACATCTTTTTGGCTCTTCTCTTCTGAACTTTGCTGATATTAAAACTCTATTCCATTTTATATTTCGATATCTCTCACAATTTTAAAGGATATGACTACCTTGCTAGGTTTCCAGGGCCTAGAAAACAATGTTGACTCTTCCAGCAACCTGTACTGATCCACTTTTCCGGGTAGTTCTGTCCTTCCTGATGTTTCTTCATCACCTGGCACCTTGCCTCCACCCTAGAGAACTCTATTGCCCTATCTTAAGGCCGTCAAAGTATTGAACGGATACTTTTGTTCTGTGGAGTTCTTTAGGCTCCGAAGCAATTAATTCTGCTTTCTTTGCAGCAGTGAAAAGAGTGCCTCTTTAACCCTTTTAAATTGTATTTTGTGCCCTGGATGTCTTTCAGGGAAAGTAGCTCTTTCAGCTCTTACTTATAATAAAACACTTCTACCCAGGACTCAAATTTAAGTTCTTTGGCATAGCACAGAAAAGGGTAATGGTCAGTATGGGAGCCAACTTAAGTGACAGGCACAATTCTTCATTTAAAATTTCTGCTGTATCTGCATTAAGAGGACTGTTTCAGGCCAGACTTGTGTGCCTACCTCCTTTTTTCCTGCACATCCTTCCTCCACAGTTATCTGCAAATACTTCAGGAATTTACAAACATCTGAGTCTGCTATAGGCATACTTTGCCTTTAGGCTTCATATATACAATGGCATGTCTGCCGAGATCAGAGGAAAAAGTATATCAGAACAGTGATGCCTTTCTGTGGAATTTGTCTGATCACCAATAAACATCCTGCAAAGGCTATGTTATCCTTTCAATTTATTAGATACTGTTTGAAATTGGATTGAATGCAGCATCTCCATTATACTCTAGTAAAATCTGTATATTGTAACCAAAGGGTGGCAGTTTGCTCTAGACTTATACCACAGCTTTGGTGCAGAAACTTTTCATGGCACCCACAGGTAAAAATCTTTGTATTAAATATTGAGGATAAATCTTGCCCTCATATGCTTATAAATGCTAAGAAAATAATCTACCAAAAGTTATTAAGACTGTGAGACACTGAGTAACTGACTTTCTAAGCAGTATGTTGTCATTTATGAATTTAGACGAGCTATTTATGAAGGGCAATGATTCTTGGGCATGGCTTTCCTCAGCAATAAGGGATCAGAAGTCATTGTGGGGTTGACAAGGGCTTATGTTAATAAAGCAGAAGAGAGGGTAATTAGCAAAGGACTGTAAAAAGAGGTGGCCAGAAACTCAGGGCCACCTCCAGAGAAATACTTTAAAGAGTTTGTAACTTCTGCTGTTGGCAAATTAATGAGACTCTTACTCTTGTTCTTATGGAATCTCTCTTTAGGAAAATAACCGCCTCTTTTAATGCACATTGAATTGATTCTTGTCTAGGAGCTGGTTTGAAGTGCAGAGCTTACTTTCAAAGTGAGAATGGGGAAGAAAAGGAAGGAGGCTGCTTCTCGTGACCAGGCACATCAGGGTTACATAAGTTTCACAGAGTGGAGTGTCTGTCCTCATTACGGAAGGCTGGTTTCTCCATCTCACCTATATGAAAAATTTTAACTACAAGAACATTGCAGAATTTGCCTGGCTAGGTTGTCAACAATATGACATACTTAGAGGCACTTTCATAAAACTAACTTTTACACTTAGCTTATTATTATAATTCTTAGTTTATTATTACATTTTTTGCTTTTCTTTAGGCATCTTTAGGTTCAGGTTTGGTAAAATATTTTTAATTTGTCCATTTAGACCATTTTGCATATTGTAGCTCTAATATATTTGGAATGGAGGAGTGTTTGCTTTTGATTAGAAAAGTTTAGTATATGCTGAGAAAATTCATACTTTTAGTTCTACTTAAGACACAATTAAATATTTATCGTTTTCAGCCTAGACAATCGGATAAAACACAACTCTCTGAACACACTGATAAGAAGTTTCTCTACCTGGGGGTGGGCATGAGTCAAAAGCAGTGGTAACTTTGGTAACTCTGCCTTGATAACATTTCCCTGGAGCTGGCAGTAAAGCCCATGTGGGTAAGGCACAAAACAAAACAAACAACAAAAACAAGCAAACAAGCAAACAGTTGAGTGGCAGCAGAGACAACATGAGACAACTTTGAAACTCCAAAAAGAAACATAGAAGAGAGTGGGGAGGTGGGTTGTGTCATCAAAGGATATTTATTAAGGGGCATGGCATTAAGATATTTTATTTCATGGTAGGAAATACATGTGGCATTGACCTAAAATGCATAGTGTTCTTCTCAAGATATTCTTTGAGCCTTAGATGCAGGAGTTGTGTTGTAGATTCATCTATTAGGGCTGGGCATCCCCACAATTAGTTTATTTCTATATTTTGGCCAGGCGTGGTTTACTGAAATGGTCTTGGTCTGCAGAAAACATAAATTTCTTCTATGAGGGATGAGATACCTGGGAATATAAGGTTAAGTATTTAGAATGCAGTTAGAAAAATAAGAACTACATTTATCCTATTAAGTTAAAGAAAATGTTACTCATTAAAAATAATTCTTATTTTCTCATATAAATGAATTGTCCACATAAGAAAACATCTTTGTAGATTAAATGATACCTAATGTCTGTTCCAAAACAAGATCTATTTTTTTCCTTCTTGGGACTAGAGCCTCATCATTTTGACCCCTTGAAGCTGTGGTTTCAGGCAGGCATGGCAGTTCAGAAGTCTCTCCAAACTGACAGGCAGAAGTGATAGATTTCAGGATTTAAACTACCTTTGTCGTTGTTGCACCTGTTGCTGAGATTTTACTTCGGGTACTATGGAAAGTTTGCCTTTTCTTTCTTTCCTTTGTTCTTCCTTTTTTCTCCCCTCCCTCCCTCCCTCCCTCCCTCCCTCCCTCTGTTCCTCCCTCTCTCCCTCTCTCCCTCTCTTTATTTCATCATTTACACATCTTTCACTCTTCCTTTCTTTCTACCTCTCTGCCCTTCTCTCTCTTTCCATCTTCTTTATTTTCTCTAATATAATTCATCCTGGTGTTAGATGGGGCTACCAGAAGTGTAGACAGGCCCAATCTTTTTTTTTTTTTAACTTCTGAACTACCTGAGTAAATCATAAATAAATAGAAAAGAAATAATCTTTATAAAAGTGATTTTATTTTCTTCTCTGTATGCCTCATAGAGTACCTGTGTGGTATACAGAATATGCTTAATGTAGATAAACATGGTTCATTTGAATAAGGGGTTTCAGGACTCCTTGACCTTGCTTTTGAAACTTCTCTCAGAAACCACAGTGATATTCTCCTCCAGCCAAACTTGTATTGTGTTTATAATAAAACCCATGTACATTTGTTTTCTGTATTTGTTTGCTTCTTTTGGACTTTTAAAATACACTATACAATGTACTAACCTAGATTCTTTCAGCTAGCATGGATTTCACTCTATCCCTTCATTTGCATTAACTTCCCTCATAATATAGCCCCATTTTAGCAAATGGTTTTGTCTATGGAGCTTGCTGGCAGTATTCAGGTTTAAAACAAATTAATGCCACTGTTAAGATGGAAGGCAACATTTTTCATGGTTATTCAGACACACAAATGACTAGTCTGAACATCCCTCAGAGAAAAAGATTGCTTTTAAGTATAGTGATAACCTGCAGCAAATAAAATGAAGGGACAACAGTGACAGTCTTTTGTAACAGTCTTCAGTGATTCCTTTCTTTAATGCGTTTGGGTCAGCCCACCCCACTTCTAAATGCTTATTATTAAGAGAGCTAAAAATAAAAGCTCAAAAGAGACAAATCTTTGTACTTATGAGTGAGAGCCAAGCCACAGATCCCAACACCGAGATGGAAGAAGATCAACCCTGAGAATCCTGCCATTGACATTCACATTGAGCTTGTGTTCTGTTTTACTAAGTCAGGATCCTTATGGATTTGTGGGCATAGCCAAGGAGAACTAGCAAGTACTCCAGACAGATAGCTACCTGGGAATAAATGCCACATGTCACAAGTTAAGCAAAAATCCATGCTTCATCTGTCCTTGAAATACCTTATTATAACAAAAAAAAAGTAAAAAACACAGAAGAGTCACTTTGATAATGAACTCAAGAGACTTCCAACAAGACATTCTCTATAGTAATGTGATTCATTTTCCCTGAGGCAGTTGTATATTGAAAAAAGTTATACCTTTTGACAATGAAGGCAACAGTTAATGATCAAGAGTATTATAACTAATTTTGGACACAATTTTACTGTTGATGATTGGGAGTAAAATCCCAATGCACTCCAATAAATTTCTATAGTCAAAAAGTAATTGAAAACAGGAACTTTTATTAACCTTACATAATTGAGAATTGCAAAACAAAAATGGGCAAAGCTTTAAAAGCCAAAAACCTCTTGATTTTTAACTTAATTTATGCCTTTTTAAATTCTTTGTCTAATTGTAATATATACCAATCTATATACAAGGAAAATCTGAACAAAATTAGTCCTGTATGTGTTTAGTGTTTAGAGAGCTCCTCTTATCTTTATATTTAATGCAGGGGTACCAAAGAACATCTATAATGGATTTTCTATTTAATATATTCTCTGAAATTATGCATCTGTGGTAACTCATAAATCTATGTGCCATAATAATACTTAGCATTTATGTGAAGGTGTTCATCTTCAAAGTGCATTATATACATTCAGAATTTCATCTAGCTCATCCGGAGTAAGGTAAATACTCTTATCTCTATTTTACAGATAGGGAAAGTGAAAAAGACAAGTCATTCACAGGCATAATTAGAAGGGGCATTAGCTTTGTGAGCAAGACAGAATAACAAAAATATTTGTGTCCTAATTTTAAAATTTATATAACAGTACACTAGAGCTTTCCTTGAGAATATCATGTACCTAAGTTCTTATTTTTCTGTCAAATATACATGTGTTTTCAAATATGATATGAATTAAAATTTATCTATATTCTCTTTCGATTTTCTTGTTTCATTTAAAAAGAAAGGTTACACATTTTTCATACTAGTAAGAATCCTGACTTGTGTTGCTTCTGTATTTTTCTTCCAGGTTATTGGACATTTCCTACTTGGCATATGTTTGTGAGAAACTGAGGATTTTATGTTTTAACAGTCTACCTATTGATGCTTCTTTATAATGAAATAGTATATCTCAGTAACCACAATATGGACAGCAGTATGCAACTACTTAAATATACTTTTGGAGTCTCAATAGCATTTAAAACATGTAAGCACAGATGGTTTCTAAGCATGTTTGCTTATCAAAATGTGTTGCTTCTGTTTGTAGTAATGCTTAATCCATGTTTGACATTGACTTATGCATTTACTTAAGATGCCATGGCTTACTAGAATAGTTGTTTCAGAAGAACGTCTTTTGAGTCCAAATGAACAAGAAATTGAAAAAAAAGATGCTCATGATTGCTTATGTCTAAGCCAAATAAAGAGGTTAAGTATGAAGCTTCTGTCTGAGTATTCTCAGAATGATGAAGAAAACAGGCTTGAGCAGGGGCAGGAGATGGTGTGCCTATGATACAATGGATGCAGAGACTAGGAGACTTGCAAAAATGGAAATCAACCTGAGAGTTCTACCATATCATCATAGGGATGTTGAGCTGTGCCTCAAAAATAAGGAGTAACAGGATAAGGGGAACCCAAGTCAATAGTATAACATGGATACAACATATTCACTCATCCAGACTAATATTCTCAGAGTCAAAGTCCACAACTGAGCCATCTTAGACTCTACTCATCACCTTGAAGGGAGATTTGGATAAAATATAAGATTTGAGTAACACTTCCACTATAGAATGCATTGGGTATAAAAGTAAGAAGCAATGTTTGCTCTGAGTCTCTGTTCATCAGATCAGGCTCAGGGCTCCCTGGGGTCCTTATGATACCCTGTTTCCAGAAAGTCTGCAAAGTTAGCTAAAAGCGGAAGTAGACCTGAAGTGTAAATTCGATGAGAAACAACATAGGGGGTGGACACCTTGACTATCTCCTTGCAGGATAGAATATTCTTTCATGCAGATGTGTTGCTTAATCCACCTACTGAGCTCACCAGATAGATGTCACGGTGCTGTCAAAACAAACAAACAAACAAACAAACAAAACAACACAGTATAACTCAGTACAAAGGAGTGATGCATCAGTAAGTTCAATATATAAGGCTGCTTTGAGAAGATTGCCCTAGGCCTGTAAAGCTGATCCAAAGATAAGGAATGTGTAATGTCACACCTGAGAAAAGCAACATCAAGAATGAATCTAAGAGAAAAGGAGATTAAGTAGATAAATCCAGAAACTAAGAATAATTAGAACCAGACTAGGACAAGATCAATCGAACAGAGGATGATTTTTCAAAATTGTTGGGATCGTTTTTGGCATATCTGAACTCATCTTTCAAGTTTACATGTAGCCATATAGTGTTGGAGTCCAAATTATGGGCTAGATCATTAGGGAAAGGACTTCACTGTCTTTCAATGGTCTTTTCTTATCAGTACTCCTCAACTTCTACAGCTCACTCAACAAGTATAGGGGATGCCACCTAAAGGGAGTAAAGGAAACAGGAACTGAGACTAATAGGAAGCAAAGTGTGGAATGTGAAACTGAGAAGGCACAATGGGATTTTGGACCGTCTGCATCAGCTTTTGACTTTCGAGCCTAGTCAACACGTAATGTTAATGACATAAAGAAGGAGAAATTGATCAAGAAACTATTCAAGAGAATAATTTTGTATAAAATTAAGAGTCAAAATTATATTGGAGTTTATATGGAACATTAATCTTTCATCTAGAAATCCATATGGGATTTGAAGCCTGGAGGGGGAGTAAGGTCAAAGAGCAGTATCCCTTAATCTCGTGGGAGCTAGGCATTCAGATCTTACTTACCAAGCTTTCTTCCATTATTGGGCAGAATATTGAGCAGAAGGTCAGCAGAAAGAATGTCAACTTTCACTTTTGTTTATCATTTTTTTTCCAGAAATGTTAGACCTATTAAATCTTTGACAGAGAGTTAGTACTCTGTAGCTTATTTTAAAGAAAGCAATAGCTCAAAGAAGTCTTGAACTCAAGGATCTGCTATAAGAAGCACACAAATAAACTTTTGGTAGCTTAAAAATTCACTCCCCTGGGCCTGATATAGGCTCTAACAAGCATCAGAGAATTTGGTACTTCCATCACTAGATCTTATTAAATTGAAACCTGTTTCATTCAATGCATCTGACCTTGGACCTTAACAAATTCTCTTTGTAAGTGGAAGGAGAAAATGTCATGTACAACACAGAATGTAAGGTATTTGACTTTAGAAAAGCAGTCTGTGATGCAGGAGAGTTCACTACTGTGCGTCTTTTATCTGTGAGTCACAGTTCCTGAGAAGGGCAGTTTGAGAGTGGCCCTCATTAGTTGTAAAGCTAATGTGTGTTCTTTGTTGAGATGTTAGTGGACTCAGTACCATTGTGTTCAAATTTATTGGCATGTTTTACTAACACAGCAATAAATAAGAAGTATAATCTGATTCTAGTGTGGTTCATTTCTCTTTGATGTGAGAAGTTAGGTGGTAAGAAAGCAAGTCATGGCCATCTTCGTCATCAGGGTCCAAAGGCAAAGCAGACACAAATAAGCTGGGCTCTCATGAGGGAGTTACAGCAGTGGTGGCAGCCACAGAGCACATGAACTCACTAGCAAGACTGAAGGCAGGCGAGGAAAAAATCAATAGCCTTTCCTCTCTGCCCTCTATCTGGACTGCTCCTTAAAAGCACCTTCCACCCACATTAAGATGGTGTCTTTCCACTTTAGCTAACCTAACCAAGAAAAATCATCACAGACATTCTCAGAAACTAACAGTAACCCTTCAGGGGTATGCCAGAGGCACATCTCTTCATTGATTTCAGATCCATCTGAAATCAAAGCCAAGAATAATTGTCCCTTTAGCTCTGGGTTTAATGTTTTGGGGCTTTTTTGTTCTTGTTTTGTTTTGTTTTTAATTTCTTTACTGCACACCAGAGATTCTCTTTAACCATATTTTCCCCAACATTGGTATTCTCTTACATTTTGGTAGCATCCATTCTAACATATTTGAGGTGAATGCTCAGATTTTTAAAAATTATTCTACTCTCTTTATAATTAGTGATATTGAAGCACATTTGTGATTCATACATTTTCTTCAGAAAAAATGTCTACTCAGGTTCTTTTCTTATCTTTTAATTAACTATTCCTATTTTGTTGTTACCTTTGTTTTTTTCCTACTGGGTTGTTTAACCTTGACTTTTGTGGTTTCATTTTGGGGATCTCTATTCTGCTTCCCTGGCATTTATGTTGGTTTTCATGCATTCCCTGTCCTCCTAATAAAGATAGTCTGATAACGTATCTTGAAGTGTACTATGTCCAGCTTTGTTTAGCTGGCTCAAAATTCCTTTTAATTCTGTGCCTCCTCATGAATCTGGGATGAGCTTCATTTTCTATTCCTTTAAGATAGGGCATTGGCCAAGCCTTTGGTTTTGATGCCAATTGCATGGGACATAAGTATCACATAAACATACAAGTAGAGTGCCCTTATTTTATACCTCTTCTCAGATCTATAATCTTCTATGTGTGAAGATACTGTTAAACTAGGCAGAGATGATGGTCCTGCATCTGCCTTAACTTTCTTCCTTTCCATTTAACCCTAACTTTCCCCTGATGGTTTCTGTTGTCTTTACTCTCACTTTCCCACTTTCTTGGTGCCCTGAAGCCTTTAAAACCCAGGGGTAGTTGTCAGAGAATTGTCAGTTGCTTGTGTCCTGTGCACAGTCAGGATCTCTAGGAAAAATTATGAGGATGCTTTCTCCCTTCTCCTCTGCCTCATTCTCAGGAGCATACAGCACCTATACATTGTACAGAAGCCTCAAAATTAGTACCCAAACCCACAGAAGACAAAAGCCTCACAATCATCAGGGGGCTGAGTGGAGAATGAAAACTGACCTTGGTTTCCTTCAGAGCTCAATGTGATGAGTGTGGAATAAAACACTCATGCTTTCATTTCTTCACTAATATTAAAAGCAAGCTGAGTGACACACTGAAAATGGTGTAAATAATGTAGTAATGCTAGTTTAAATAAATTTCTTCATTTTAAATAATTTCGTGTGCTTATTTCTTTAAGCAATAATCCTTTAACTTTACCAAAGCTGAATGCCATTTTCCTATGTTAGCAAAAATGGAATGGTAAAAACAGAACATACTCCAATCACAGGCTTCACAATGTATTAAGAATTTAAAATATGTGACATGCATAATTAAATAAATAACATACAATCAAACTTTTATCCCTGGAATGAAGGCCAGACCACGGACTCTGGTTGCTTTTAAAATCTGACCAGTCTAGTTATTGAACAAAAACAATACAATTTCCTTAGGTTTATGAAAATATTATCTTATTATTTAAAATTAGAGCAAAAGATATAATACAGTAACTCCAGTAAGAACCAAATATGCTCACAAAGTGGAGGAGTAACAGCTGTGTTTAGATAAGAAAGAGTTCTAAGCATTTTGGAAATATGCTTTGAAAATCCAAGAGGTTTGTGTGATAAGGGCCATTTAATAGTCCATTTTGTTTTCCTACATGAAGTTATTGCTGAAACCAGGAATCCAAATGACCTAAACCACAAATTTCATTCTCACACAATTGTCTCTCTTTTTTAGTTCATCACGGCCTTAGATGCCAGAGTTGGCAAGGTGTGTCCTGGAGTACTCTGTAAACACTGCTATTTCCTTCCTGTTGGAGACCCTTTATGCTCAAAATAAGCACAAAATCTTCCTCTAAGAATCAATATCAGTCTGGGTATAATCTTCATGTTTCATGTTAGAACACTTCTTCATTAAAATTTTTCAAGATTGTAGTGTTTGTTTTAACATTGAACAATTTCTATCTGCTAAGTCTCCACACCCATAATTTTGTCTGAAAACCCAATTTTATAACCAGTAAGCTGTAAAACCAATACTCACTTGCCAACAGCTGATCTGGATGCTGAATGGTAGTGAATGCAGAGACTGCTTATGGTTCTTAGAATAAGGGATGGTGATATGCTTAGCCCTCAAAAAAGACATTTATATGATGCCACATAAAGTTCACAGAGAATCCTAGAAGGATCCTGTGAACATGAAGATAGGGAAAAGGGCTGCAACATTTTCTCTTTAAGACATAGCATAACCAATACAAACATAAAATCGCAGTAGTTGCTGCTAGCTATACAAGGTCTGTACAAGACTGGGTCTGTCAACAGTCAGACATGGGTCAGGAAGCAGTTCATGGTATGCTATCTCTCCCTAATGAACTCTTAGCTACTGATAGATTCTGGAACTTGATTAGTCATTGTCTTCATTTGTAAACCTACTTGTGAGCCTATCAGGTTCCAGTGAGTAGTTCCAACCCATGGTCTCATAGGAAGTCTCAATTAAAACTAGTCAACCATAAGGCAAAAAAGGAAAGCAACTTGTGGGCAGGAGGGATGAATTGACAGGGTTGTTAAAGAGGTAACTATTTTCATACAAGAAAATGTTCAGCACTGTCTCTGTTAAATATTCACTGAGTGATATATCAATTCTGCCTCCATGTTTTCTTCAGAGTGCTTGGGTAGACACACATAACTAACTGCACAAAGTACAAAATAAGATAAATTTTATACATGACTTGTAACTACTGAAAACTTTTGAGTAGACCCTTTTGATATCAACTTTAGTTTACAGCCTTAAACATAGCCAACAAATAAGTATTTCTCCAAACAAATGAATACTATGGAAAATAATACTTTCAGATGCAATGTTCAAGTCCTCTAGTCCTAAAGAATGTGTTTCTTCAAAAAATTACATGTTTCAAAACTGCACAAACCAAGTTTATCAGACCTTATGTGACGTATGTATGATTCCTTTTCACTCACTAATGTAAGGCTGACAAATACAGTTCACCCAAAACTGTGTGTGTCCTTCATGTCTAATTCTTCTGCATTAGTGAAAAAAAAGTGATCACCTGCCCTATATCTCAATTCATCTCATTATTCTTCATGCACAGTCTGCTGGTTGTCATCTATGGTTTGCAACGATTCCTTCCTTGTCTTATGAATTTTGAAATATTTTTCTTCCTGAAGATTAAGACTACTGTTTATAAAGCAGTTTTCAATTAATTCCTGTCTTATTTTTATTCTGCTGCTGTACAATACTACTTAAAGATCAAATGGCTTATTTTAGATCACATTTCAAAGTAGAGTCCATCATGAATGGGACCATTTGTCACATTGTTTCCATAGTCAAAAGAAAGGAGCCATGAATGTCTGCATGTCAGTGCTCAGCAGGCTTCTGCTTTATAAAGGAGATCTGGGTGGGGGGGATGGGGGGTAGAGGACAGGAATTTCACATCTCACCTAATGCAATCTAGATTACCACCACAACATGCACCCCCCAACACACACACACACACACACACACACACACACACACACACAGAGATGTCTAGAGGTCCGTTTCCCAGGTGATTAAATTAATGGTAACAATCTCAACTCCATTCCTGGTAAACATGACACTCAAACACATCACTTTTCAAGCCAGAAACTTCTATTCCTTGTCCTCAAAGTAGCAAATTTATCTCATACTCTGAAACAAAGTCCAACTTTATAGGTTTTATTTATTTTTAGTTTTTAATTGTGTGTCACTCTGTGTATGTATGTGTGTGTGTGTATGACTGTGAGTGTGTATGTGATCAGTGCAGATACTGACAGATGACAAAAAAGAATATTAGATCCCCTTGAGCTGGAATTACAAGCAGTTGTGAGCCACCTGATGTGGGTGTTGGTACCTGCAATGGTTCATATATGCTTAGCCCAGGGAGTGGCAATATTCGGAGGAGATGTAGCATTGTTGGAGTGGATGTAGCCTTGCTGGAGTAGATGTGTCACTGTGGGTTTGGGCTTTAATACCCTATTCCTAGCTGCCTGGAAGTCAGTCTTCTCCTGGTTGCCTTCAGAACAAGATGCAGAACTCTCAGCTTTTCCTACACCATGCCTGCCTGGATGCTGTTATGCTCCTCCTTCCTTCATGATAATGAATTGAATCTCTCAACCTGTAAGTCTACCCCAATTAACTGTTGTCCTTATAAGAGTTCTCTTGGTCATGGTATCTATTCACAGCAGTAAAACCCTAAGATAGTACCTGAACTTGGGTCATCTCTATGTGCTTGTAATTGCTTAACTGCTTAGCCCCTAACATCTCTTTAGGCCTACAGTCCAACTTTAAATATCTACAGTGTTTAGCAAGTGTATCACTTTAAAAGTTCAGTCATCTAACTGTGAACTCCTATAAAATAAAAATTCAGGTTACATTTTACCAGCATATACTAGCACAGAGTAAACATTGTTATTCCGAAATGGAAGAAACAGAGCAAAGAAAAGGAACAATCGTACTAATCGCCATATTCACCAGGATGAACAAATCCTAAAGCTCCATTTGTAGCATCTGGAACTCATAATAGAACCATCTGGGCCTCCAGAGAACCTGGTTAACCTCATCCGTCCAGTTTTGTGGTGCGCTGCCGCGCATGCGTAGTCTCCCTCCTGAAATCGCCATTAAACACCAGTAAGGCGAATGCCTGAGCAGCCGGTAACTGTCAAAAACTGACGCAGCCCAACGTGTCATATCTGCCGAGACGCATCAGCCAATAGAGTAGGGACACGCTGACCCGATGGGTATATAAGGAGAGCTCCTCTTCCCCTCGGGGTCTTTCCTCATTTTCATTGGAATAAAGCTTGCTGCAGAAGGATCCTGGTGTCCGAGTCCGTTCTTGCTGGCGAGAAGGTGACGCGGGTCACAGTTGGTGCCGAAACCCGGGAACAGGCCGAACCATCGCCAGGCACCGAGGGAGACCCTCCGCTCTCGGAGTGGATTCAGAACTGCAGACAAAGGTAAGCTCTGAGAGGCATGTTTGGCCTTGATCTATTTCGTCTCCCTCCCCAGGCAGTGCTCATTCTCTTCCTTCTGGTTTTGCAGGATGAGAAAAGCCGCTCGACTATAGCAGCAGGCCAGGGAGTGCTAGACGAATTACAGACCAGCATGTCAGAAACAGAGCAGGATAAGTGCTTAGGAGTTCAGAAAAAAAAGGGAGCTCAGAAAGAAAAAGGAAAAAAAGGCATGCCTAAGAAAACAGACCCTTCCAAAGACGTTCAGTCCACGGAAGTGAGAGGTAAGGGAAAGGACGCCCTTGGGAGAGACGAAGGGAAAAGAAGCCTCAGAAAGAAATCTCTTTATCCGGTAAAGGAGCTGGAGGCCTCGGGGCTTGGTGGCTCTGAGTCGGAGGAGCTAACTTCCTCTGAAGAGGAAAGAGCTGCTTCAGGTGGGAAGAGCAGGGTTAGAAAGAATTGGAAAATTAAGAAAGCAGGGTACTGAGGTGTTACAATAGCTGCCTGCTACATCTCCAATGAACGAGATGAAAAGTTACATCTTGAATATGAGAGAGAGAGAAAGGGTTTTAGAAAAACAGTTGTCCTCTCTCTGAGCTGTGTCAACAAAAAAGAATGAAAAGGCTATTTCAGAGCTCATCTAGAAAAAGAAAGAAATTCGGGAGACGTCCTGAATTTCTCTTTATTTATGTCCTTCTTTGTTGTCTGTCCTTGGCGTGCCAATGTCCGCGTGTTTGTGTTTGCTTTTTGTTTCATTGTCTAAATGTTCTGTGTTTGTTGCATGTTCAAAAGAAAAGATCGTTAAAACTGCTTGATACAACCTTTGGGCTAGTTTAACTTTGTTTTAAAGACAGTCTTAATATACACAGCAGAGGCTGATAAGCTACCCTACACCTGTAGCTAAGAGTTGAGCTGAGCTGAAAAAGCCTTTCCAGGAATTGACTGTTGGCATAAGCGGCTTTTAAAAGAAACCAATAGCTTTTTGGGTTTTATAAAGAAGCTAAGAGTTGTTTTGTCCTAGAAAAGTCTCGGTGACAAGGTGCTTTTCTCTTGAAATTACAGCTAGAAAAGGCAACAAATTTTGTTTGGTCTAAATATATAAGATGCATAGCCACTTCATTGTTGTTTCTGATTGGTTTTAAAAGTATAAAAATGTTCTAAATTATTGGGTGTGATTAGAAATTTACAACTTTGGTAACAGAAAGTTGGTGTAAAACTAACTCAGTGTTATAGTCATTCAGAAACCAGAAACCAGTATCTCTTCAATGAGATATTAAAAGCTGCTTCATCAAAAGAAACTCAAAATTATAGTTAAACTGCCAGTATTCCATTGGCTACAGTTGGCAGTTCAACTGTGAGTTTGGAATTCTTTGACTCATCCATGTTTATGGTTGAGAAGAGGATAGAGGAGAGTTGCCTATTTTGTCAGGAGGAGATTACTTGATTTGGAGCTCAGATTGGAGTAACACTAGTAAAAATCATAGTGCCATGATGAATGCTCAGGCAGGCATGTAGATTGGGATATTAACATGCTTCTAGGAGAAGGTCAGTGTGAAGGCAATGTTAATCAGGTTGAACTGCCTACACAGCTCTCAGACCATACAAGCAGACTTAGATACATTCATCTTTGCGATGAAATTGCACCCTCATACAATCAGGGTCTGGCCATAGCTTGCACAGAACCTGACAGCCGTTACAAAAGAAACAGCCGTTACAAAGTTGTGCCCAGAAGCTTGGAAGGAGCTTAGAGCTCAATGTTTCCAAATGTTTCTTAAGGAGCCAGGAAAAGTGGTGATGGTTGCTATTTGCATTAATGGCTTAAACTGCTTCTTTAAATTTCTTGCCTGGATTTATATGGGTTCAGCAAGTATGTTCTCAGAAGCTATACACTCATTATCTGATACTTGTAACCAGGGTTTGATAGCACTAGACATCAGCAAGTCTGTTCAGACACCAGATTCTTCTCACCCGTATGGCTTTTCAAATAAGCACTATATTTCTTCATTGATTAGTGGTATTGGTATTTTCATGATGGGCGCAGGACTCTCTTGGTATCATGGAGTCATGGGATTGCTTCATCCTCAACCAACGGAATCCCTTCTATGGGCATATTGTATTTTAGCAGGATCTTTGTTGTTTGAAGGAGCGACACTTCTTGTTGCCATAAATGAACTTTGCAGGAGCGCCCAGGCCAAGGGCACATCATTTTACAAGTATGTCATAGAGAGTCCTGATCCGAGTACACTCCTGGAGAGCGACCCATCAGTAAGGGCAATCCATAATGTCAAAGCCACAGACCTGAGATTAGGCAAAGTCAGATTTAAGGCAGAAGTTGATTTAGATGAACGCGTTGTTACAAGATCATATTTGGAAAAGCAAGATTTTGACCAAATGATGTAGGAAATTCAAGAAGTGAAAACTCCTGAACAATTAGAAGCCTTTATGCTTAAACATGGAGAAAACATTATTGATACTCAGGAGATGAAGTAGACAGGCTTGAGAAAGAGTTAAAGAAACAAAATCCTGAAGTTCGGCACGTAGATCTTGAGATCCTATAGACAAGATGAGTGAGTGACTTGGTTTGTGAAGAATGCTTTTACCTTTTCTCCATATATTGCAACCTAAAGTTATTAAGCCCAGGACAAGATGTTTCCTTTTTACCCATGCTGGTATGCATGTGGCTCCGCCTTGTGTTTTTTGTATATAATGGTAGTTATAATGGTAGTTTTTTGAGTTGTGATAATAGTACTTGCTTTTATGCTGTATGTTGGAATGTTTCTATATTTTCCTTTGCTATGGTGGCTCGAATGCCTCGTTATGTTCCTTGGCCTGTGGAAGCTCCTTCAGCTATGATGTTATTTGGGCCTAGGAGGGATTTTGACATAGAGATGGCCCAATTAGGTTGTCAATGGAAATATTCTGGCTTGTGTGTTACTTCTATTTCATATCAAAATGTAAGTCATGCTGCTAATGTTTCTAAGGAAATTTCCAAGTATCTTGCAGGAAATTGGTCGGAAAACTTCGATGAGACACTCAAAAAATTGAGAGCGGCTGTGGTGGCCATCAACTCGACGCGGGTGGATCTGTCCCTGACTGAGGGATTCTCCTCCTGGATCTCTTCAGCTTTCTCTTTCTTTAAAGAGTGGGTGGGAGTGGGACTTTTTGGAGCTATTTTGTGCCTGGGTCTGGCGGGTACCCTTTTTCTGCTGTGTAGGATGCGAGCTCAACGACAGAGAGATAGGGTGGTGGTGGCTCAGGCCTTTGCAGCCTTAGAAAATGGTGACTCTATTGGCATCTGGATGTCCATGCTCAGGGACTAACATCGATAGCCCCTATACTATTCTTGCCCACTAGGTCTCTGTTCCATGATAAGGGCTGGTATGTCAATGACGGAGTGTCAAGTAAGACTCGGTCCACCTAAGACAGGGCGATCTCGGGTGGGGAGATCGACCCAGTGACGGGTAAGGATTTGAGCATTGCTCTCTTTTGCAGGCTCAGTACCATCATGAGGCCTCAAACGAAAGGGGCTACAGAACCTCCCCAAGAATCACCCATGCAGGGTCTCAGCTTCTGCACCTGGAGGGCCTTTGCCCATTGCACCCAGTGAAGTGAGACCTTCTGCTCCAATTAATATTTAAAACAGGGGGAGATGTGGTGCGCTGCCGCGCATGCGTAGTCTCCCTCCTGAAATCGCCATTAAACACCAGTAAGGCGAATGCCTGAGCAGCCGGTAACTGTCAAAAACTGACGCAGCCCGACGTGTCATATCTGCCGAGACGCATCAGCCAATAGAGTAGGGACACGCTGACCCGATGGGTATATAAGGAGAGCTCCTCTTCCCCTCGGGGTCTTTCCTCATTTTCATTGGAATAAAGCTTGCTGCAGAAGGATCCTGGTGTCCGAGTCCGTTCTTGCTGGCGAGAAGGTGACGTGGGTCACACAGTTTCACCATTGACAGGATGCAGGTTTTATGTTGGGTCTGTTCTACCCAGTCCCTGCAATGTTCTTCAACATATGTTCCACAGCTCTGTCACCAAGGCATCCCAGAATTCCCCACCACATCCCAAACTTCACCTCCACAACTTCATGCACAAGCATCTCTGAGGCTTCCTGAAAAGCCTCTGACCCTGCTATGTTTGTCTGTGGCTCCACGATTCCCTCCTCTTTTCATATTTCTTAGCTCTACTGACAGTGTCAAGTGGACAGTATTACTCAGTTTGAGATGGGGCCTCTGATAGATGGAGTTTTTCCCTCAAGATACTTTTCCAATTCCCCTCCTCTAACCCAAGAGGTTTCTCTTTAGTGGTGCTTATCTCTTTTAACAATTAAAGATACTTTCTCAGTACTGGCCAGAATGCTCTCCTGTCTTGAAATTTCCTCTACTAAACAAATGATTCCCTATCTTTCACTCAGCTTCATTTAAATTTTCCATCCACAAGCAGAATGAAGTAGAATTCTTGGCTAATATGGTACTTGAACAGCCTCTCTCCCACACCCTAAAAGAATACTTATTGCACTCCAAAACCTGTGAGCCAGGTCTGTACTGATGCTCTCAATCAGAGAATGTCTCCTTGTGCTAAGAAAGAAGAAAAGATCTGACTGTTCTTCCTATAATCTAAAACACTAGAGGTCTAAGATAAATTAAAAAAGAAATTAGTGTTTTAATCTATATTCAGACACAGCTTTTATAACTGAAAGTAATTTGAAATACATAATCAATTGAGGAGTTAAAATCAGAATATTTAATCTAAAATTTTCATGTTAATTCCCATCTACTTAGGCTTGCAAGGCTCCACTTCACCTCGACCCATCTCTTCTTTACTCCTCATGCCCTTAATTTTCCTCCTAGGCCATATTTCCTGGCAATCATGGATTTGTCTGAGTTACTTTGCTATTGCTGTGGAATTTTAACTTGAATTCATATGTACTTTGCTTTATTTTGACATTTTCTATAAGAGAGATCAGTATGGTTTTTCTTTAGCTTAATATATAAGCAAATCTCCCTATCCATCATATAGGAAAGTCTCTTCTTTAGCTAAGCTCCTCGGAAAATTTTTATACACAATAAGAAAATTCCCTCAGTAGTTTGCTGTTACCATGGACATTTGGTATTGAGTTGCATATAATGGGCCCATGTTTACTTCACTTTAGGCTGTAATACATTGCAGTACCAAAGTCTGTTTGATTAATTCTTAAAGTTATAAAAGCTATTTGTAGTCAATAAATGTTAAACATAGCAGAGAATTTATTGCCATTTACAAGAAAGTGGTCTTTCATTCAGGCTTACAGAAGAGCTGACCACTCTATCAGAAGAGTGAAAAACAGGCAATAGTTCATGTCAGTTACCTGATGCAACTGACGTTGAGGTCTCATTACTTACACAGCCACTTTTAATTAATCTTTCATTTTGAGAGTGAAAGAAATAAGATATAATGATGATCTAGTTGTAAATGCATGCCAGCTTATTGCATGTGAATAAGCATGCTTGACTAAGTACTGAGAGTGTTTCTGCAGTGTCTCCCTGTATCAAGTAAGATTCATAAGGTTGCCCATTGAAGCACTGTGTTCATGTGCTCAACATGCCTCTAGATCTGCTGTATTCTGTAAGTGCCCATTCATTCTGTTTTGCACTGCCTCAGGCTGTCTGCATTTCCAGCTCCAGCTAGTACATGACCATAACCTTCTTTCTTGTTCCCCCTCACAGTCTTTCGACTTACTAGTTGTGAGGTGTACTTCCCACGACCTCTTATCTATGTAAAACACAAGGGAAACTGCTTCAATTAATAGCGCACAAAACTTTATGACAAAATCCATGTCCTTGGAATGATGTGAACATAAAATCTACTACATTCTGGAATAAAACAGAATTTCTATACAAGGTCAGACACATAAGAAAGTGAAATGAAGATGCTACTTGCTCGATGTGAGGAGGCAGAGTTCATTTGAATGCACATTCTATCATCAGTTACAAAATGGGTGCTATAGGCTCCACACAGACTCAGAAGTAGAATAGTTTATTTTGACAAGGATTCTAACAAAAGTTTCAGTAATTAACAAGATTGAATCTACCCATGAGGTATAGGAGAAATCAAAGTTTGCTGCCCTTTATTCAGCCCCATTTCCTCTTTGTCCAGAGTGGGAGACCAACGCAGAGCTGCAGAGGGTCATCTGGGCTATTTGTGTTAGATGTCTTGGAGGTGTCAGCTATTTTCCCTGCACTTAATCTTTTCTTCTCTGACTGTAGATTGGAACATTCAATACTAATGGGAATGCTCATTTCCCCCTCAGTTACCCAAGGCCTTTCTTATTCCCTCTCTTACCTTTTGAAAAACACCAGAAAGGGAGACTGTGATCTATAACTCGTCCCTCAAGTTTTGCCAAGTGCCTGAGGTTTACTGATGGCAGTGGGAAGCCTGCCAATGCAGAGAACATATTCTACACTGTGCTTTCCAGATTCCATCTGAAATTAGTTTGCATTAAAAAGTCATTTCCTCATCATGCATTTCTTTTCACTAGATCCCAGGTTTCTGATCCTCTAGAGATTTGTTGTTGTTTTGTTTTGTTTTCTGTGTCTATGTTAATAGAACCCGATATTTATGTTTCTATTTTACCCTCTGAATGTCTTTTCTTTTTGGATATATCCTTACCTAGGTGTGTCCTTGAAGCATAACCAGCTTGTTCAACCAATAACGTTTTAACCACTTACTGTATAGTCATCTCTCTGCCAGGGTCTGCAGTGGTGACCCAAAAAAGAACAAGTGAAGCACACACAGAGTAATTAGCTTATTTTAGCAAGATTGCATGAAGACTTCTGAACTAATTAGAAAATCATTTGAACTGTGAGAATAAAGGCAGCAGAGGATGGAAGAATTTCACCAGTTTATTCACACCCCTTTGACGAAATTCACAATGAAGTCAAACCATGGATCAGGTCATAAAAGAAAGAATGGATGTTGATAGATGAGAGAAGAAAAGCGAATCTTTCTGAGAAGAGGCAAACAGGGACAAAGATGCAGCAGTGGGAGTAATCTTTCATTCTAATGGCATGAATATTAGAGAATCAGAGATAAGTGTGGCTGAGGTAGAGAGTGCTCGATCACAGAGGACTTATATACAATGGCAGATAGTTCTCACAACAATGACACTATAACGAACTATGAAAATAGCGTTGTTCAAAGTACATCTGTATATTGCCCACCTTAGAATATGTGTGCTGCACCTTAAGACAGATACTGTTGCCTCCACAATGTCTAGAAAGAATAGCACCAGCAGAGCACACCACTCCCTGGGGCTAACCTTTTATGATCTTCACCTTTGGTCATGACTATGAAAAGGTTGGAATTCACAAAATTTTTTATAAAGTCCATCTGACTACAAACTCATTTAAGATTCATGAGAAGAACATGAACATAGGATTGTTCTCATGGGAATAAAATGATACTGTATTTCTGGTTCCAAACCACATTTACTGAAAAAAAGTATCTAAGGCATCAAACCCAAATATCTACATTAAACAAAATCCTTGTCATCACAGAGAGAGGTCAATTCCAACTCCTCTCTGCTTTCCCTGCCTGCTTCCTCCAAGCAGAAATGTGTCTATATTTTTAATTTCTATACTGCAAAAGAGAAAATGCATTACTGTCTCTTCCACCAAAAATGGTATTTTCAGGAGGTGCACATTTATCTGAGGAAAACACAGTGCTGTCCTTCTATTCTGGCTCTGCCCAACTTTTTCTCCTTAGAAACACAACCAATTTTTAAATTGTCAAAGGAAGACATGCACGTTCTTTGCAAACTCTTTGAATATACTTTTATTCTAGAAGTTAAAAGAAGCTACATTTCATCACAGGGTGTGACTGCTGCTTATTGGAGAAACTTGCCAGTATTTAAGCTATTTTCACAGGCTCACATTCCTCTTAAAATAGGTTATATCTGAGTTTTACAGATAATGTTTGGGAAAACAAACTTGATTGTCTCTGTTCTAATAGTTCACATATCCAGATATATATCACAGTTATATAGAAAGTCAAGTAAATATACGGTGTCTTGTAGTGTCAGATACTGTGGTGGCTTGATCAAGATGGCCTCCACAGGCTAATGTAATTGAATGCTTAGTTATTGGAAGAGGAACTGATCAATAGATTACAAAGCATGGTCTTGGTGGAGAAAGTGTGTCAGGAGCCTTTGATGTTTTCAAATCTCATGTCAGATTCTCTCTCTCTCTCTCTCTCTCTCTCTCTCTCTCTCTCTCTCTGTGTGTGTGTGTGTGTGTGTGTGTATGTGTGTGTCTGTGCCTGTGTATCATGATGTAACTTAGAACTACATTTTCAATACCATGCCTGCTACATACCATCATGCTCCCCATCATGATGATAATAGGCAAAACTCCGAGTGTAAATAAGGCCATATTAAATACTTTCTCTTTGATGTGAATTGCATCGAATCTGTAGATTGTTTTTGGCAAGATGGCCATTTTTATTATATTAACCCTGCCAATCCATGAGCATGGGAGATCTTTCCATCTTCTAAGATCTTCTTTGATTTCTTTCTTCAGAGACTTGAAGTTCTTCTCATACAGATCTTTTCACGTGCTTGGTTAGATTTACACCAAGATATTTTATATTATTTGTGACTATTGCGAAGGATGTCATTTCCCTGATTTCTTTCTCAGCTTGTTTATCCTTCGAATAGAGGAAGGCTACTGATTTGTTTGAGTTGATTTTATATCCAGCCACTTTGCTGAAGTTGTTTATCAGGTTTAGCAGTTATTTGGTGGAGGTTTTGGGATCACTTAAGTATACTATTATATCATCTGCAAATAGTAATATTTTTAATTCTACCTTTCCTTTTTGTATCCATTTGACTTCTTTTTTGTTGTCTAAGTGCTCTGGCTAGGATTTCCAGTACTATATTGAATAGATATGGAGAGAGTGGGCAGCCTTCTCTAGTTCCTGATCTTAGTGGGATTGCTTCAAGTTTTACTTCATTTAGTTTGTTGTTGGCTACTGGTTTGCTGTATATTGCTTTTACTATGTTTAGGTATGAGCCTTGGATTCCTGAACTTTCCAAGATTTTTACCGTGAAAGGATGTTGAATTTTGTCAAATGCTTTCTCAGCATCTAGTGACAAGAGCATGTGGTTCCCCCCACCTTTGAGTTTGTTTATATAGTGGATTACATTGATGGATTTATATATATTGCATTTATCTTACATTCTTGGGATAAAGCCGACTTGATCATTATGGATGATTGTTTTGATGTGTTCTTGGATTTGGTTTGTTAGTATTTTATTGAGTATTTTTGCATCAATATTCATAAGGGAGATTGGTCTGAAGTTTTCTTTCTTTGTTGTGCCTTTTTGTGGTTTACATATGAGCGTAATTTGGCTTCATAGAACGAATTGGGTGTGTTCCTTCTGTTTCTATTTTGTGGAATACTTTGAAGAGAATCTTCATAGAGACAGAAAGAGCAATTGGCAAATTCATTTGGAATAACAAAAACCCCAGGATTGCGAGAACTATTCTCAACAATAAAAGAACTTTGTGGGGAAACACCATCCCTGACCTCAAGCTGTACTACAGAGCAATAGTGATAAAAACTGCATGGTATTGGTACAGAGACAGGCAGGAACATCAATGGAACAGAATTGAAGACTCAGAAATGAACTCACACACCTATGGTCACTTGATCTTTGACAAAGGAGCTAAAACCATCCAGTGGAAAAGTACAGCATTTCAATAAATGTTGCTGTTCCAACTGGAGGTCAGCATGTAGAAGAATGTAAATTAATCCATTCTTGTCTCCTTGTACAAAGGACAAGTCCAAGTGGATAAAGGGCCTTCACATAAATCCAGATACACTGAAACTAATAGAAGAGAAAGTAGGGAAGACCTTGAATACTTGGGCACAGGGGAAAAGTTCCTGAATAGAACTCCAATGGCTTATGTTCTAAGATCAAGAATTTACAAATGGGACCTCATAAAATTACAAAGCTTCTGTAAGGCAAAGGACACTGTCAATAGGACAAACTGGCAACCAACAGATTGAGAAAAGATCTTTATCAATCCTACATCCAATAGAGGGTAAATACTATATATATATATATATATATATATTCAAGAAATTAAGACTCCAGACAATCAAATAACCCTATGAGAAATGGAGTACAGAGCTACACAAAGAATTCTCAACTGAGGAAACTCCAATGGCTGAGAAGCAACTAAAGAAGTGTTCAACATCCTTAGCCATCAGGGAAATGCCAATCAAAACACTCCTGAGATTCCACCTCATACCAGTTGAGAATAGCTAAGATCAGAAACTCAGGTGATAGTAGATGCTGGTGAGGATGTGCAGAAAGAGGAACACTCCTCAATTTTTGGTGGGACTACAAGCTGGTAAAACCACTCTAGAAATCAATCTGGTAGTTCCTCAGAAAATCAGACATAGCATTTATTACCTGAGGACCCAGCTATACCACTCCTGGGCATATACCCAGAAGATATTCCAACATATAACAAGGACATATACTCCACTATGTTCATAACAGCCTTATTTATAATAGACAGAAGCTAGAAAGAACCCAGATGTCATTCAACAGAGGAATGGATACAAAAAAATGTGGTACATTTACACAATAGAGTATTTCTCAGCTATTAAAATCAATGAATTTGTGAAATTCTTAGGCAAATGGATGGCACTAGAAAATATCATCCTAAGTGAGGTAACCCAATCACAAAAGAACACACATGGTATTCACTCACTGATAATTGGATATTAGCCCAAAAGATCGCAATAATCAAGATTCAACTCACAAACCACATGAAGCTCATGAAGAAGGAAGACCAAGTGTGGGTGCTTTGGTCCTTCTTAGAAGGAGTAACAAAATATTCAAGGGAGCAAATACGGAGACAAAGTGTAGTACAGAAACTGAAGGAGGGGTCGTCTAGATACTGTTCTATCTGGGTATCCATCCCATGTGCAGCCACCAAAGGTAGATGCTGATGTGGATGCCAGGAAGTGCATGCTGACAGAAGCCTGATTTAGCTGTCAACTTAGAGGTCTACCAAATCCTGACATACACAGAGGCAGATGCTCACAGCTAACCATTTATCTGATCATGGGGTTCCAAATGGAGGACGTAGAGAGGACTGAAGGAGTTGAAAGGGTTTGTGATCTCATGGGGAGAACAACAATACCACCCAACCAGAGCTCCCAGGGTCTAAACCACCAGCCTGGGAGCACATAGGGATGGACCCATGGCTCCAGCTGTATATGTAGGGAAAGATGACCTTTTTGGACATAGGTGGAAGAGGAGATCCCTGGTCCCATGAAGGCTGGATGCCCCAGTTGGGGGGTGGGATTTGAGGACAGGGCATTGGGAGTGGGTGGGTGGATGGGGGCACATCCTCATAGAAGCAGGAGGAGGAGAGATGGCACAGCAGTTCCTGGGTAGCGGGGTAATGGGGAAAGGGAGTTACATCTGAAATATAAATAAAATATACAGTAAAAAATAATAAATGAATAAATAAATAAATAAATAAATAAATAAATAAATAAATAAATGCTATTTCTTATACAAGTTGCCATGCTGGTAGTGTTTCTCCACAACACTAGAATAGTGACTAAGTGTATGCTCTCAAAAAAAATAAACACAAAATAATGCAAGCCTATGCACAGTAATGAGAATATAGGGTATCCTACAGAAGGTGATATGGACTTGTCTCTTGTGAAGAACAACACTGAAGGACGTTAGCATTTTAGTGTTTCTAATATGTAAAAGTCAAGGCCAAAGATTCTGAGCATGGATTTGCTAGAAAAAATTCATAAATCCTGAAAAGCCATTGAGATTAGAAGAAAGTGAGAACGAATAATAAATGAAACCAGACTGAATGCTGGCTGGGAAACATGTCATTTGCACACTGAGGGGCCATGACATGAAATAGCACATTCATATTTATAAGTGTAAATTGTATAACAGGCATTATATATAAATGGATGGTGGACATCAGCAGTGGGAGGCGTTTGGGAGGATACCTGTGCTAGTCTATTCATGCAGCTCTGACAGCATTGTATGAAATGGAGCAGTGGAGAGGGAAAATCCGTTTTCTTCAATGGAGTGGCACCATGAATGTCAACCATGCCCTAGAGTAATCTGCATGCTCCGCAGTAGCTAGCCAACACAAAACAGACTCCATATTTTAATTTTAGATTTTTTATTTTGTTTGCCTTTTCTTTTCATGTTTGTGCATGTTTGTATATGTGTATGTGTATATGTGTTCATGTGTGTGTTCATTTTACTTTGTGTTGGGTTTTTAAGAGTCAAATAATATAAGGAAAAAATTTTAAAAAACAAAACCAAAACCAAAGTCATGGGTTATTCTAATGGTTTAGAGGTTTTCCTCCAGGTTTGAGGAGTAGTTCTATGTGCCCTTAGCTTGCAGTTCAGTTGTCATTCCGGGACTGCTTTTATTATCTGGTTGTCTGGGTAGTTTTGAATTTGCTTCATTGTTTACTGCTTCACATTAGGGAAAAAGTCATTAGAATTCTTATCAGTTTGAGGTTTATTGTATTACTACATCTGTTTGATAATTGGTCTTCATACAAAATTCAAGAATTAATTTTCTTTGAGAATTTTTAGTATACTTTCTCATTGGCTTTCAACACCTGGTGTTGTAGTATTAATCTCTTTACCAAAGCTGTAGTGAAATACTGATACTGGACAACTTTGTAAGGAAGGAAACTTTTATTTAGCTCTTAGTTTTTAAGGTTCAGAGCGTGGTACAAGTATTGATTTGACTTCAGTGAGGTCCTCAGGTGGACAGCATGGCAGAAGATGTAAGCTAGAGACATCACATGACAAGTATGAAATCAAGAAGGATTCAGGTTATCTCTGGCCTCTCACTGCTGACTCATTTATAACACCTTGCTCTGGTGAGGATGGATGTGGGTCCCATAAAGTGACTCAACTTTGTGCACCAATCTATTGATCCTCAGTATCTACTGTTTCCCCTATTTGGCTGCTATCTTGTGGCTGCCAATGATGGGCTGCAGCTCTCTTCACTTTGCTTCATCAATCAACTTTCCCTAATAGTTTTGTGATGACAAACTGATCCAAACACAATACTATAAGGAACACAAATTTATTACCTAATGGGTCTGGGAGTTAGTGAAAATCAATTATTATCAGGTTTTATACCTCCCTGTAGGATCTGGGAAAGAATAACCTTTCTGAGTTATGCCACTTCAGAAAACTCTTTGAATTCATTGATTCAAATTAGCAACCCCTTCCTTCACTTCAAAGTTAATGGTATTTTTTCTTCTTTCTGCTCTCTAATTCCTCTCTCTCTCTCTCTCTCTCTCTCTCTCTCTCTCTCTCTCTCTCTC